>NC_089748.1:31137345-31189845 GCF_040412425.1 Macrobrachium rosenbergii
AAATTCTCTCTCTCTCTCTCTCTCTCTCTCTCTCTCTCTCTCTCTCTCTCTCTCTCTCTCTCTCACACACACACACACGTTTGCCAGCAGTTCACCTGAAAAAATGTAGCAGTTTTCTGTAAAAAGGATGGTTTGCTTGATGATGAATAATTCTCTCTCTCTCTCTCTCTCTCTCTCTCTCTCTCTCTCTCTCTCTCTCTCTCTCTCTCTCTCTCTCTCTCTCTCTCTCTCTCATGTCTGCAATTAACGTTTAACTAACACACACACACACACACACACACACACACACAGAAAGAACACTTATGGCCTCGGCACTGCAGGCCAAGCTCCATTCAGAGAGAGATTAATTAAATCTTGAGTAACCGGGGTCATTACGAAATAATTTCAAAAGATTCTTTTGGGGCGAATTCGGCATAAATTACGCTCTGAACACAGAGGTTCACAAATAAAATAAAAGAAGCCCATTGAGCGAATTTACTGGGCTGTAATGCTAAAACACCCCTTACCCCCCACCCCCTCCCTCACTCGCTTCCCCAACCCCTTCCTCCCCCTCTTCTCTCCTTCTCTCTCACAAATTCCTAGAAAGCCAAACTCGACCTCAAATTCCTTGTTAGGGTTGGATGGTGCTCGGTCGAATTATATTGAATTATTCTTATTGGTTTTTTCCTTTTTAAATAACTGGTTAGGTGTGTTTTATAGCCTGTGTCAATAGTATCGTTCAGGTGTGCTTGCATGCAAAGCAGGCAGGCAGCAGGCGTGTATACAAATACATACACATCAATTGTGTGTGTGTATACATATATATATATATATATATATATATATATATATATATATATATATATATATATATATATATATATATATATATATATATATATATATATATATAATAATATATATACATATGTATATATTTATATTTATATATATATATATATATATATATATATATATATATATATGTATGTATATATATATATATATATATATATATATATATATATATATATATATATATATATATAAATATAATATATAAATATATATATATATATATATATATATATATATATATATATATATAAAATTAATCACCTTTTCAGTATCAGCATGACCATGACCTTGACCTCACTCTGCAAATTTGACGTCAGTCGTGGAGGAGGAATACCAACTGAAGTCTGTCACATATAATAAAAAAGTTATGGTCAGAGTTAACATTCTGTTTGAACTTTGACCTCTTCAAAATTTACCTCAAGAGCTTCGGTCTATTTCTTTCATTCGCAGTCAGCTTCAACAATTTCCTAGAATAAAACGAAAGGAAATTTGAAAGTTTGTGTATATATACTGTATTATATGTATATATATGTATATATATGTGTTTATACATATGTTTATATATATATATATATATATATATATATATATATATATATATATATATATATATATATATATATATATATATATATATATATATTTGTGTGTGTGTGTGTACGATCTAAGTTTTCATGGAAGGCGTTTTGTTAACATTGTTTATTCTGAAGCCGACATTTCTCATCGCATGATGATTTTCAAGGCTGAAAGCTGGTACAATAATAAATAAATGTATAAATTTTGTTATAAACAAGATAAAATGTATATACAATTTTTTCCTAAATATATAAAAAGAACATAATGACACCATGAAAACACAAGACACCTCCCCATATTGGTGGTAAAAGTTCAGACTTAAAAAGAGGTCAATAAAAGCGAGAAGGAAATGCACAAACATTAGGCAATGAATACCGTGCTGACGAAGATTGGTTGTTAAGTCTCTGAACAAACAGTTTGATCGTTATGGACTCAAAGACGGTTAATTTCTCCTCACTCTGTACTTGTCCTGAAACCTTAAAATCATTGACGTCTATATGAGTTTTGCATATCTTTACATGGGTTTTTATATTAGATTGGTCAGGACTGGACAGTTTGCTCCCAGTTCTGTGCTCTCACACCCAGATGAGAGCGGATTCGAACCCTCAGTTTGCTCCCAGTTTTGTAGCTCACCCCCTGATGAGAGCAGATTGAGACCCTCAGTTTGCTCCCAGTTTTGTTTGCTCACCCCTGATGAGAGCAGATTCAGAACCCTCAGTTTGCTCCCAGTTCGCTCCCAGTTCTGTAGCTCACACCCTGATGAGAGCAGATTCGAACCCTCAGTTTGCTCCCAGTTTTGTAGCTCACCCCCTGGTGAGAGCAGATTCGAACCCTCAGTTTGCTCCCAGTTTTGTTTGCTCACCCCCTGATGAGAGCAGATTCGAACCCTCAGTTTGCTCCCAGTTCGCTCCCAGTTCTGTAGCTCACACCCTGATGAGAGCAGATTCGAACCCTCAGTTTGCTCCCAGTTTTGTAGCTCACCCCCTGGTGAGAGCAGATTCGAACCCTCAGTTTGCTCCCAGTTTTGTAGCTCACACCCTGATGAGAGCAGATTCGAACTCTCAGTTTGCTCCCAGTTCACTCCCATTTCTGTAGCTCACACCCTGATGAGAGCAGATTCGAACCCTCAGTTTGCTCCCAGTTTTGTAGCTCACCCCCTGATGGGAGCAGATTCGAACCCTCAGTTTGCTCCCAGTTCTGTAGCTCACACCCTGATGAGAGCAGATTCGAACCTTCAGTAGTCTCCTAGGGCATCTGTGTCCAGACTACATCCGGGACAGGTATTTATATAAATTATGTTGGATGCAAGCTGGAGACTCGCTCTATCCTTAGACTGGAATAAGGATCCGATGGTTCTTGAGTTCTTCGGAATTAGCTTTAAACTTAAAGCTGGTAATTCCTCATTAAACAAACTCATACATTTTCTCCTAAATTTATTTCCATGGAAGAAGGAGAATTTTGCATACAGACGTAGTTTGGGAGCGGTATGGATTACAGGTAGGTCATTCATCTTAAGATTAAGCGGCCTGTTAAGAGGTCTATCAAATATAGCGAGTGGAAAGCAGTTGTTTTTTTAAATAATTGATCATGAGCATGATTTCATCATGGAAGGCAG
Organism: Macrobrachium rosenbergii; assembly: GCF_040412425.1. Taxonomy (NCBI): domain Eukaryota; kingdom Metazoa; phylum Arthropoda; class Malacostraca; order Decapoda; family Palaemonidae; genus Macrobrachium; species Macrobrachium rosenbergii. The sequence continues at coordinate 31,140,374 of NC_089748.1, forward strand.
TCCAACTTGAAGTAAGCGTGAATGCCCTGGGTTAGAAGAGTAGATGCAGAATTCATCTTGAAATTAAAGAAACAGGAACTGCGAAAGTTGGTACCCAGACCGGAAAAGTGTTTTTTCTGAAAATGCCAGTGTGGAAGTACAATTCATCCCGCGTGATTCAGATGTCCAAGAAAGGAAGAGAGTTGTGGGAATCCTTTTCAAGAGTGAATTTGATATTGGGATGCTGGGTTTTATGTATTCTAAAAAAGTATCAGCGTGACGATTATATCTGAAGAGGACAAACGTATCGTCAATGTACCGTTCATAAGCAAGTTGAGTATACCTTAGTTTAACCAGACCACTGAGCTGATTAACAGCTCTCCTAGGGCTGGCCCGAAGGATTAGACTTATTTTACGTGGCTAGAACCAATTGGTTACCAAGCAACGGGACCTACAGCTTACTGTGGATCCGAACCACATTATTGCGAGAAATGAATTTCTATCACCAGAAATAAATTCATCTAATTCTTCATTGGCCGGCCGGAGACCCGAACTCGGGCCTAGCAGAGTGCTACCGAGAACTCTACCGACTCGTCCAACGAGGAACTGTAACATAGATGGTGAAAACTAAAGGGGCAGTCATCCATTATGGGCTCTTCCAGGGAGTTCTTGAAGATATTGGCGAAGGTGGGGCCTAGGTGGGTTTCCCATCGCCATCCCTTCCACCTGTCTGTACTAATGAAGAATTAGAGGAATTTTTTTCTGGTGATGGAAATTCATTTCTCGCTATAATGTGGTTCGGATTCCACAATAAGCTGTAGGTCCCGTTGCTAAGTAACCAATTGGTTCTTAGCCACGTAAAGTAAGTCTGATCCTTCGGGCCAGCCCTAGGAGAGCTGTTAATCAGCTCAGTGGTCTGGTAAAACTAAGGTATACTTAACTTTGTACAGATATGCAAAACTCGTACAGACGTCAACGATTTTAAAGTTGGGAAAAGTAGAGTGAGGAGGAATTAACTATCCTTCATTCCATTATGATCAAACTGTTTGTTCCGACACTTAACAACAAGTTTTCATCATCACGGTTGTTAATTGACAAATGTTTTACGTATTTCCTTCTTGCTGATATTGACCTCCGTTTTTCGTCCCACCAATATGGGGAGGTGTCCTGTGTTTTCATGGTGTCATTATGTTGTTTTTATATATTTAGAAAAAAAATTGTATATACATTTTTATCTTGTTTATGACAAAATCATACAATTATTTATTATTGTACCAGCTTTCAGTCTCGAAAATGCATCAAACGGTGTGAAACTTCGCCTTCAGAATAAATGCCATGTTAACAAAACGACTTTTCCCAAGACCTGGATCGTTTATCAACCGAACCTCCTGCCTCCTGTCACCTGATATATATATATATATATATATATATATATATATATATATATATATATATATATATATATATATATATATATATATATATATATATTTTTTTTTTTTTTCTTTTAATGCTTTTTATTCCCATTTTTGTATGGGGTATATATATGATGCCTTCTTTGTAGGACTTTTTGATATATTTGGGGTAGATATATATATATATATATATATATATATATATATATATATATATATATATATATATATATATATATATATATATATATATATATATATATATATATATATATATATATACATACATACATATATGTATATATATATATATATATATATTTATACTATATATATATGTATATATATGCATATATACATATATATGTATGTATATGTATGTAGGTGTTTGACATGTAAATACACTCTCGTGGGGATCCAATCGTACAGATACTGCGGCTGTTTTAACTCCTTGTAGCTCCCTGTATATATGCCCCTTTAGCTTTAAAGGGCATGATATAACCTTGTTTCTAGTTGACCTCACCTCCATGTACCAACGAAGGTTTTTATGTTTCCGCGGCCTTTCTTTAAAAGAGAGAGAGAGAGAGAGAGAGAGAGAGAGAGAGAGAGAGAGAGAGAGAGAGGTTGTTAGGGGTGATATATTTATATAGATTTATATAGATTTGGGTGATGTATTTCTTAAAGACATTGACAGCAGACAATTAGTGATATAAAGACATTATTGCAATAGGATTGTTTTATTGAATAACGAAGCCTGACGATAATTTTCTGGGTATATTCCTTTTTCCAAGAAACAGTGGTCGAAGCCTTGAACTTATATAAGAAAAAATAACAAAAAATACATTGTGGAATAATTATTTGTTTGGAAAAAGCTATGAGCGTAACGGGAAAAATATGAAAATGAGCCAAATGAACAAGACTTACTAGGAATACTTGCCATTAAATGAAGCTGAGTTCTGAAAACCGCCGGAAATTTTAGTTGTATAGGTTGAGTGGTTCCCTAGTAATTACTGATATGTTTTGGGGAACTTTCAGGTAAAGGTAAGTACATGAAATTTTAAAAACATATTGAATAAGTCGACCTCAGATTACTGTGCAGAAATGTGTGGCGCAAGATGACCTTCTGCAATTTCAGTTGGCAAAATTTGCGCGTCTTGCGTTCACTAGTTTTAGATACAGACATTGCAAGTGAAACGATGCAACACGCTCGGTAGGGGCTAGTGCCGTTAGTGCACCTTACGCGGTATACTGTAGGCATTATTGAATGAGGTTATTTGCTGCGGCGTCCTTTCGGACCCTATTTGCTTCAGTCCCTTTCATTCCTTTGACTGTGCTTCCTCCGTTCATATTCTCTTTCCTTTACTTTCCTCAACCTTCTCCTAACAATTGTTTTATAGAGCAACTGCAAAAGGTTTGACCTCCTGTTACACCTTTCAAACCTTTCCTCTGTTTTTCCTCCTGTTACACCTGTCAAACCTTTCCCCTCAGTTTTTTCCTCCTGTTACACCTATCAAACCTTTCCTCTCAGTTTTTTCCTTCTGTTACAACTTTCAAACCTTTTTACTGTATTTCTCCTGTTACACCTTTCAAACCTTTTTACCCTCAGTTTCTCCTCCTGTTACACCTTTCAAACTTTTTTTACCTCAGTTTCTCCTGTTAACCTTTCAAACTTTACCTCAGTTTCTCCTGTTACACCTTTCAAACTTTTTTACTTCAGTTTCTCTTGTTACACCTTTCAAACTTTTCTACCTCAGTTTCTCCTGTTACACCTTTCAAACTTTTCTACCTCAGTTTCTCCTGTTAATCTTTCAAACTTTTTTTTACCTCAGTTTCTCCTGTTACACCTTTCAAACTTTTCTACCTCAGTTTCTCCTGTTAATCTTTCAAACTTTTTTACCTCAGTTTCTCCTGTTACACCTTTCAAACTTTTCTACCTCAGTTTCTCCTGTTACACCTTTCAAACTTTTCTACCTCAGTTTCTCCTGTTAATCTTTCAAACTTTTTACCTCAGTTTCTCCTGTTACACCTTTCAAACTTTTCTACCTCAGTTTCTCCTGTTAATCTTTCAAACTTTTTACCTCAGTTTCTCCTGTTACACCTTTCAAACTTTTTTTTTTCAGTTTTTCCTGTTACACCTTTCAAACTTTTCTACCTCAGTTTCTCCTGTTAATCTTTCAAACTGTTTTACCTCAGTTTCTCCTGTTACACCTTTCAAACTTTTTTACCTCAGTTTCTCCTGTTACACCTTTCAAACTTTTTTACCTCAGTTTCTCCTGTTACACCTTTCAAACTTTTCTACCTCAGTTTCTCCTGTTACACCTTTCAAACTGTTTACCTCAGTTTCTCCTGTTAATCTTTCAAACTTTTTACCTCAGTTTCTCCTGTTACACCTTTCAAACTTTTTTACCTCAGTTTCTCCTGTTACACCTTTCAAACTTTTCTACCTCAGTTTCTCCTGTTACACCTTTCAAACTTTTCTACCTCAGTTTCTCCTGTTAATCTTTCAAACTTTTTTTACCTCAGTTTCTCCTGTTACACCTTTCAAACTTTTTTACCTCAGTTTCTCCTGTTACACCTTTCAAACTTTTCTACCTCAGTTTCTCCTGTTAATCTTTCAAACTTTTTTTACCTCAGTTTCTCCTGTTACACCTTTCAAACTTTTCTACCTCAGTTTCTCCTGTTAATCTTTCAAACTTTTTTACCTCAGTTTCTCCTGTTACACCTTTCAAACTTTTTTACCTCAGTTTCTCCTGTTACACCTTTCAAACTTTTCTACCTCAGTTTCTCCTGTTAATCTTTCAAACTGTTTTACCTCAGTTTCTCCTGTTACACCTTTCAAACTTTTTTACCTCAGTTTCTCCTGTTACACCTTTCAAACTTTTCTACCTCAGTTTCTCCTGTTAATCTTTCAAACTTTTTTACCTCAGTTTCTCCTGTTACACCTTTCAGATTTTTTTACCTCAGTTTCTCTTGTTAAACCTTTCAAACTTTTCTACCTCAGTTTCTCCTGTTAAACCTTTCAAACCTTTTTACTTTGTTTCTCCTCCTGATACAATCTTTCAAACTTTTTTACCTCAGTTTCTCCTGTTAAACCTTTCAAACCTTTTTACTTTCAGTTTCTCCTCCTATTACAACCTTTCAAACTTTTTTTTACCTCAGTTTCTCCTGTTACAGCTTTCAAACCTTTTTATCCCTCTCAGTTTCCCTTTCAGCGCTGAATAACCTCATCATCATAGGTCACAGCTCTTCCTCGGCCTTTGGCCTAGATTTTATCTATTCCATTCCTCTTCTTTTGAGAGTAAATTGTGTCGTCGAAACTAACAAAGTCTTCGATGCAAATCGTTGTGATTTGATGGCGTGTTAAAACACGGTGGTATTTGATATAGCAATTGATGCATTGCGTTGCTAGCCTAATTGTACTTCGTTGAATCAACATAGATGTATTTTTTAACATTTCTAGATAAGTGCTTTAATCAGCTACTATTACTAAGTGTGGTCAGTATTGCATTTGCCACCCAAAAGAAAATCAACAAGTCAAAGGTAAATGAATGAAAGCGGTAACCTAATTTCCAACAGAAAGAAACAAGACAGTTTGTGTCTTTTAATATATATATATATATATATATATATATATATATATATATATATATATATATATATATATATATATATATATATATATATATATATATATATATATATATATATATATATATATATATATATATATATATATATATATATATATATTTCAAGAGGAATCTTTAGCCATTCCAAAAACAAGGGGTTCAGACATCTGCAGCGTTTAGATCTCTCTCTCTCTCTCTCTCTCTCTCTCTCTCTCTCTCTCTCTCTCTCTCTCTCTCTCTCTCTCTCTCTCTCTCTCGAGCATGATACTATTGTACAATACATATTTATATTTTGCTGTGAAATTCTGAACAATTTCTCCACATCTGTGTATACATGTCTCTCTCTCTCTCTCTCTCTCTCTCCTGGGACATGAATATAAACTGAACAGTACCAGTCTAAAACATGAATTTATACTGGACAGTGCCAGTCTAATACATGAATTTCAACTGAACAGTACCAGTCTAAGACATGAATTTAAACAGAACGGTGCCAGTCTAAGACACGAATTTCAACTGAACAGTACCGGTTTAAGACATGAATTTAAACTGAACAGTACCAGTCTAAGACATGAATTTCAACTGAACAGTGCCAGTCTAAGATGTGAATTTAAAAAGAACGTTACCAGTCTAAGACATAAATTTCAACTGAACAGTACTAGTCTAAGACTTGAATGTAAACTGAAAAGTACCAGTCTAAAACATGAATTTTAACTGAACAGGACCAGTCTAAGACTTGAATATAAACTGAACAGTACCAGTCTAAGACATGAATTTAAATTGAACAGTACCAGTCTAAGACTTGAATTTAAACTGAACAGTACCAGTCTAAGATATGAATTTATAATGAACAGTTCCAGCCTAAGACTTGAATCTAAACTGAACAGTAACAGTCTAAGACTTGAATTTTAACTGAACAGTACCAGTCTGAGACTTGAATATAAACTGAACAGTACCAGTCTAAGACATGAATTTAAACTGAACAGTACCAGTCTAAGACTTGAATTTAAACTGAACAGTACCAGTCTAAGACATGAATTTAAACTGAACAGTACCAGTCTAAGACTTTAATATAAACTGAACAGTACCAGTCTAAGACATGAATTTAAACTGAACAATACCAGTCTAAGCCATGGATTTAAACTGAACAGTACCAGTCTAAGACATGAATTTCATACTGAACAGTACCAGTCTAAGACTTGAATCTAAACTGAACAGTAACAGTCTAAGACTTGAATTTTAACTGAACAGTACCAGTCTAAGACTTGAATATAAACTGAACAGTACCAGTCTAAGACATAAATTTAAACTGAACAGTACCAGTCTAAGACATGGATTTAAACTGAACAGTACCAGTCTAAGACATGGATTTAAACTGAACAATACCAGTCTAAGACATGAATTTCCACTGAACAGTACCAGTCTAATACATGAATTTAAACTGAACAGTACCAGTCTAAGACATGAATTTCCACTGAACAGTACCAGTCTAAGACATGAATTTAATCTGAACAGTACCAGGCAAACTGTTAGACTGGTTAAACAGACCCTGATATAAAAATAAAGAAACAGAACCGTATCTTTATTTACATTTCAATCATTGACACAGATTGTATTATCTTCAAACTTCCTAGTGATGATCATTTTAAAAGTCCAGACACATCTTTCGCCGATGTATGACATTTATTCCTCTACATATACCAGAGTGTGGTCACAGTCACAATTACTGTATCGTCCTTGTGTCCCAACCGCGCGGCAGTTCGAATCCCACTGGTGACGAAGCACTTATCACTTATAATTCCCCTTAGCTATGAGTTATAACCCTGGTGTAGTTTCATTTTTATTTTTTTCTAGTGAATTGGGTATTAAACGAAATCTGTGTATATATTTGTGATACATATATATATATATATATATATATATATATATATATATATATATATATATATATATATATATATATATATATATATATATATATATATATATATATATATATATATATATATATATATATATATATATTATTTATTATATTGTGAACATATACACATGCTAAACTCAAAGAAGTACTTCATTATTGCACTTCTTCATTTATAAAGAACTAAAACCCCTTCACTGAAAATCTTTATTCACGTCATCAAAGTGCGAATTTCTCAGCCCTGAACCCAAAGAAAAACTTTATCTTTTAATTAAATATGAATACGAGAACTGAAGTCTCCCTCCTTAATGGCGTAGTCGAGAAAAACTTTGGACGTAGTTTATCAGCTTGTTTGAGTTGCAGTCTCTGTTTTGCTAAGAACAACTTTCGTGCTCGTCTTAGCTTTGTGTTGTAAATTGAGTGTTGCGTGGCTGGCTAGAACACGGGGATGAAGTTAATTTGGCTGTGCGTCATGTACACGAACACGCGTGGGAAGGTTTTTGTATGTATATATATATATATATATATATATATATATATATATATATATATATATATATATATATATATATATATATATATATTATATATATTGTATATATTACATACATATATTGTACATATTTATATAATATATATATATATATATATATATATATATATATATATATATATATATATATATATATATATATATATATATATATATTATATATATATATATATATATATATATATATATATATATATATATATATATATATATATATATATATATATATACATATAATACGTATGTAAGCGAACACCGCAGGAAAATGACAAGCAAAAGTTCAGTACCAAGCGCTGTCACGTGTATGTTTATTAACGCACCGTCGGGGCACAAATGAGACACGGGTTTATGGTTTTAGTTTGTGACCGCGTGATCCCGGATTATCCTGGATTAACTTTTTGTTTATTACCCTTTGACAATTGACCATCTGGTATCCTTGTTCTTTTTGTTTACCTTGTAACCTTCTTTTCAACAGTGTCTCACTTGTGCCACGACGATGCAAGGGTAAACGACACGTGAAAGCTCTTGGTACTGAACTTCTGTCTGTCATATTCCACTGGTATTCGCTTATATACTGAAGTCACGTGCATCTAATGTAATTTTTATATATATATATATATATATATATATATATATATATATATATATATATATATATATATATATATATATATATATATATATAATATATATATGTATGTATGTATGTATATAACCAGATTTATATAGCTTGTCTACTATTCTGTTGACTTTATCTTCTAAATGCACAATACATATATTATATTTATTATACACATATATACACACACACACACAGATATATATATATATATATATATATATATATATATATATATATATATATATATATATATATATATATATATATATTTATTTGACTACAAAAGTGGATTTGAAGTAGCAAAATCGTACGTAAACCCAACATTCCGAACTATGAACACGCAGCTACTGTGTGTTAATCTACCCATACCCAGTTATTGGTCGAGGAAGCTTTGAAGAGAGAGAGAGAGAGAGAGAGAGAGAGAGAGAGAGAGAGACGTATTCAACCATTCGACAAAATAAGAAAAATAAGGATTTTTCATCCCGGGAGTTCTCAAGATGAGTTTCTCACACGTCCTCTGCTGCTTTCTGTTTGTTCCCGAAGCGGAAGTTATGTAAAACAGAGATAAGTCCTGTGAAGTCCAGCTGCAGTGACGAAGTTCCAGAGAAGTGAAGACGAGAAAACTAACTCATCCAAAGTCTTCATGACTTCTTGAGTTCAGGATAAGTCAGTCCTCCGAAAGCAGATTCACAAAAAAATTAAAAAAAAAATTTTTGCTTTTGCATTTTTAAATGCAGTGGATTTTGCTCCGTATGGACTGTAGGCATTACTTATGAAGGTTCCTTGCGGCGTCCCTTCGGCCCCTAGCTGCAACCCCTTTCATTCCTTTGACTGTACCTCCGTTCAGATTCTCTTTTTTCCATCTTTACTTTTCTCAAGCCACTCCTGACAATTGTTTCATAGTGCAATTACAAAAGGTTTCTCCTCCTCCTTATACCTTTCAAACCTTTCTAATCTCACTTTCTCTTCCTGTTATACCTTTCAAACCTTTCTACTCTCACTTTCTTCTCCTTTTGCACCTTTCAAATCTTTCTGCTCTCACTTTTCTCCTATTACACCTTTCAACCCTTTCTACTCTCACTATTAAACCTTTCTGCTCTCACTTTCTTCTCCTGTTGCACCTTTCAAAACATTCTGCTCTCACTTTTCTCCTATTACACCTTTCAAACCTTTATACTCTCACTTTCTCTTCCTGCTATACCTTTCAAACCTTTCTACTCTCACTTTCTCCTCCTGTTACACCTTTCAAACCTTTCTACTCACACTTTCCTGTTATACCTTTCAAACCTTTCTACTCTCACTTTCTCTCGCTGTTATACCTTTCAAACCTTTCTACTCTCACTATCTTCTTTACACCTTTCAAACCTTTCTATTCTCAGTCTCTTCTTCTGTTACACCTTTCAGACCTTTCTTCTGTCAATTTTCTCCTTTTACACCTTTCAAACCTTTCTATTCTCAGTCTCTCCTTCTGTTACACCTTTCAAACTTTTCTACTCTCACTTTCTTCTCCTTTAACACCTTTCAAACCTTTCCAATCAAACTTTCCCCTCATGTTACACCTTTCAAACCTATCTACTCTCATTATCTTCTCCTGTTACACCTTTCAAAACTTTTATTTCCAGTCTCTCCCTCTGTTACACCTTTCAAACCTTTCTACTCTCACTTTCTCCTCCTGTTACACCTTTCAAACCTTTGCGTTCTCAGTCTCTCCTTCTGTTACACCTTTCAAACCTTTCTACTCTCAATTTCCCTTTCAGCGCTTGACTTTCGGCCTAAATTTTTTGATATTCCAATCCACAGTAGATCTGGTGTTGCGTAGTGAATGAAATTAAACGTGTTTTTTGAAGTTTGCTGAAGTTCGTTGATGCAACACGCGTTTACCTCTTTATAGAACGACGTATTTATATGCATTTTTACTCTTTTGATGTGAGGTTTACCGGCGTTGGCTTATAAATGAATACGAGGCAATAATCGTTATTGATACTTACGCTGATGAAATTGCTTTCCGGAAAGGCTCAGATTATTTTGCATGGTGCAATCCATTTGTGTGATTCGCAAAACTTAGGATTTATGTTACACACACACACACGTGCGCGCACACACACACACACACACACACACACACACACACACACACATATATATATATATATATATATATATATATATATATATATATATATATATATATATATATATATATATATATATATAATATAATATAAATTATATATATATAATATAAAACATACTCACACACATCTATCTATCTATCTATCTATCTATCTATATATATATATATATATATATATATATATATATATATATATATATATATATATATATATATATATATATATATATATATATATATATTCACACACTCAAACATAAACACACACGCGCACCCTAAACAAACACCATCCACCTCCGGACTCTTACTACATCATTAACAGGTAGCCGATTAGGCCTACGCTAAACCCTCTCGCCCCCGCCCGCCACCCCCTCAAAAAAAAAAAAAACATAGTCAAAATGAAACCATTAACTCACGCGTCAAGTTGATGGCGACAGTTGCATCCAGCGCCTGCGTGATGTTGCTGTTGCTGGCTCGACAGGTGTAGGAGGTGTCCAGCAATTTCCTGGAGAGGTTGTCCAGGTGGAGCAGATTCCTGACTTGGCCCCTGTGGTCCACGGTGTAGGAGTCCCCTACGATGACGCCGTTGCGCAGCCACACTAACGTGGGGGACGGACGGCCTGTTGCAAAGAGGAAAGGAAAGGAGGTGTTAGATTAGGAGGCTGTTTGAAGGGAAAAGGGGATACGCTGTTGTGAGAGAGGTCTGGAACCATTGCTCGCTTTCTTTGAATACTTTCATTTGCTGATTTCTTCTGCTACTTTCATCTGTTACTTTCCTTCGCTACTTTTATTTGGTAGTTCCGTTTGCTACTTTCATCTGTTACTTTCATCTACCCTTCATTTTCTACTTTTATATTTTACTTTCATTTGCTACTTTCGTCCACTACTTTCATTTGCTACTTTCGTCCACCACTTTCATTTGCTACTTTCACACGCTACTTTCATTTGCTACTTCCACACGCTACTTTTATCTATTACTTTTATTTATGCATTTCACTTGATACTCTCAGCTGTTACTTTCGTCCACTACTTTTATTTACTAGTTTCATTTGCTACCCTTATCTTCTATTTCATTTGCTACTTTAATTTGCAAATTTCGTTTGCTACTTTCACTTGTTACTTTCATTTCTGTTTGTATCTTTTATTTCATTTGGTACTGTAATTTGCTACTTTTTTTGCTACTACTTTCATTTTCTACTTTCACTTGTTACTTTCATTTACTACTTTCGTTTACTACTTTTATCTGTTAATTTCATTTGCTACTTTGATTTACTCATTTCACTTGCTGCTTTCAGCTACTACTTTCATCAGTTAGTTTTATTTGCTACTTTCATTTGCTACTTGTATATGCTTCCATTTGCTACTTTCTTCTACTATTATCATTTCCTAATAATTTGTTACTTTCATCTACTGCTATCATTTCTTACTTTCACTTGCTACTTTCCTCTGCCACTGACATTTGCTAATTGCATTTGTTACTTATATCTACTACTTTAACTTGTTACGTTCACACACTACTTTTATCTACTGCCTTCATTTGCTCCTTTCATTTTCTACGTTTAATAACTACTTGCCCTAGCTACTTTTAGTTACTACTTTCATCCACTAGTTTTATTTGCTACTTTCACTTGCTTCTTTCATTTGGTGTAACGATTTGACACTTTCACTCTCTACTTTCGTTTGCTACTTTCATTTGCTACTTTTATGTCCTACTTTCATTTGCTACTTTCACTGGCTACTTTGATTTACTACTAATTTCATTTGCATCGTTCATCCACTACTTTCATATGCTATTTTCGGAGGGAAAAAGAACAGATTATTAGTTCTTACGAAGAGGTTCATTGCCAGGGGAATGCTAAACGAGAATTGCAGTAATGTTATTTGCATTTATATATATATATATATATATATATATATATATATATATATATATATATATATATATATATATATATATATATATATATATTTGATATACATATATATGCATATATATATATGTATATATATATACACATATATATATACATGTAAACAATCATTTCGGTTTTAAACTTTCGTCCAACCCCTAAATTACCCTTATGCGTCTATATTCATCAAGGTTTCAATATACCACGAGCATCTAAATACGAATAATAACTTACGTTGTTAGTGTAGGTAATAGTGCAGCAGATAATTGCATATTTCATAAGAATCGTTCAGATAGTGAAACAAGCATGAAATTTTGCACAAGTGCTCTTTAAAGTTCCCTCTATCAGAAAAGGGCGCTGGCCACGCAAAAAATTTAATAAGGCGGCCAAATTCCAAGATGGCGGCCAGTATCGACAGATTTTGGCTAATTTTTCACTAGAATGGCATGTATTTGCTTCTAGCAATATGGTAAAGCTCTTCCATACTATTTCTTGTGAATATTATGTTTCTGTAGCTTCCCAGTACAGTTTACCTTTAAATATGGGGGGCTATATGGCTGCCAAGAAAAGGTAGAAACAATAATTATAATGAGAAATAATGCCCGTTCAACAATTATCGTTTTAAGCATGGATCTTGGTTTCTGTGGTTTTAGATCCTAATGAGGCCATCTCTTTCGAATAACTCATCAATTTTGAAGGAAAATTAATAAATGTAAAAGAGTGTATGTCTGCACACAACCAGGCACACTGGTGACATCACTGCTGTGTAACTCAGCATGGGGTTCAGTGCCAGCTAATCCAGCTTTACTAATCCTGTAGTCTTAGACTAGTAGTTGTAGTATAGTTTAGTTTAGTGTCCCAAATGCTTTCTAACAGCCCCAGACCAGCTATAGTTAGATAGCCGCACCTGAATAGACAGGATGTGCCAGCGCGGAGAGCCGAGCCAAGGGTATGGGGGCTGTACATGATGGTTCATGTACTTACCCGGATGGTGTACAGATCACACGGGACTTAAATGGCACTGGATGAATGATCGGGCTAGGTGTAGGGAGACCGAACCTAGTTGAATCCCATACAGGAATGTGTGCTTTGTTTAAGGTGGTAAAAGGATAACCCTCGGCCTTAATCAAAAGTGAAATCATGGCAGAATGTGATGCCAATCCAATATTGAGCAGTAGAAAAACAAACTGGAGTTTGTGTTGTCTTTGTCAGAAGGACAAAAGAGGTGAGCACTTGACATCACCTCCAAGTCATCATGTCCTAGACCATGATGGGTACACAATGCTGGCAAGGAACATTCCCATGTTCAGTGAAATTAATGAAATGCCACTGATAATGGATCCAGCAAGGCTGGATGAAGGTGATGGCATAGAGGCCACTCTCAGGAAAATGCAGCAAATACCATGTGAACTGTCGCTTGTTGTTTAACAACACTAAACTGGACCGTGCAAGAAAGCGACAATCCAATGACCAGACCAGCAACACTGAGACTAGTCGTGCAAAACTGCGCCGAACCAGTCATGACAATGAAGTTTGCATTTTCTGTGAGAAAGTGGCACCTGCATCTGATCTCAGACAGGCTAGTACTAAGGGCCTTGACTTGAAATTGCGTGAATGTGCAGAGATACTTAGTGATGGCAAGCTCCTTGCTAAGTTGACTGGTGGGGATGTCATTGCACAGGAGTTTAAGTATCACCATGCCTGTCTTTGTGCCCTCTACAACAGAAAAAGGTCCTACCTGAGGAGCCTTGAGAAAGACCAAGGTAGCACTGAGTCAGAATCAGATGTGTATCCACTAGTTCTGTCAGAACTGATGACATACATTGTTGAAAACAACCTTTGTTCAGATGATCCAGTCACATTTCGGCTGGCAGATATTTGCCACCTCTACCAACAACGTCTGGAACAATTAGGTGTAGAGTCACCAAGTGTAAATTCCACGAGACTCAAAGACAAACTTCTGGCAGAAATTCCAGAACTTGAGGCTCATAAATCTGGCAGAGATGTATTACTTGCATTTCAAAAGGATGTGGGAAAAGCACTTGCTCAATCATCTGATCTTTCAGAGGCAGTTATCATTGCTAAAGCAGCAAATATTCTCAGAAAGTCTATACTTGATCATCAGTCACGGTTTGATGGCACATTTTCTGAGGCTTGTGTACGAAATTCTGTGCCTCCTCTCCTGCTCCAGTTTGTAGGGATGGTTGAGCATGGGGCTGACATCAAGTCACAGTTACGATTTGGAGCATCAAAGTCAGACCAGGCCATTGCACAGCTCATGCAGTTCAACTGCTACTCCTGATACAAAGAGGAGCAACAACTCATAGACACTCCAAAGACAGAGAAACACCATTCCCAGTCTACATGGGACTCTCAGTCTATGCCAAAACCAGGAAGAGAAACCTGGTTGAAATGCTACATCAGTATGGCCTCAGTATCTCTTATGACAGAGTACTGGAGGTCTCTGCACAGTTAGGAGATGCCACAGTTAGCAAATATGTGGAGGAGGGTGTGGTCTGTCCCCCAGTACTGCGAAAAGGGTTGTTCACCACTGCAGTGATGGACAACATCAACCACAACCCATCTGCAACTACTGCCACTACCTCCTTCCATGGAACTAGCATCTCCATATTTCAGCACCCCACCAAGGAGAACACTGGACAGGAAAGACAGCAACTAAAGTTTGCACCTGAGAAAGTGAGGTCGGTGCCTGAATTGCCGGACACATTCACAAACATCTCACCAGCTTCCTTTCAAACAAAGAACCCTGTGCCACCAAACACTGCAATACCAAAGCCACCCACAGATATCTTGGGGCCACAGCTTGCACTGGAGTATCAGTGGCTAGCTAAGAGTTGCCAACAGCTTACCAAATGTGGATGCAAAGCAGGCTGTCGGGAAAGGTGCAAGTGCTACAAGCTGGGTCTTCCCTGCACAGCTCTGTGCACTTGCAAATGTGAAGTCTAGATAAATATTGCCCTCTCTACAGTAGATAATCTAGCTTGAGCATCCAACGTGTCATGCTATGCCTACCTTCTTATCCTCGAATTTTTCAAAGGTGTAGGTTGAGAGACCTATACATAGATTGGTTGCGTTTAGTCCGTATTTCTCTTCTTTTCTTTTTATGGTTACAGTCTTAGACACAATGTTGTATGTGACCATACCATTACTATTTCAGTTGAAAATAGCATATTAGTTAAACTGTCTGATCACATGAATATACCATTAAATAAAAACAGTTGGTCTCTATGTCTGCTAGCGCTGTGGATAGAAAAAAAAACTTTTATGGCAACCATTTTGTACGCCATCTTGGTTACAATTCATTTAGTAAGGGTTTTCAATAAAATGTGTGGTATGGAACATTTTATAACCTAAAAGTCGAGGTTAAAAAAAAAAAAAACTGGCATATTCCATCCAATAGATGCTCCCAAACCAGTGAATCTCAACATAGATGGCGGCCATTTTGAAAAATAGCCGCCATCTTGGATTTTCAGGTGGCCAGCGCCCTTTTCTAAGAGAGCGTAGTCTTAGGAATGTTTGTGCCAAATTTCATGCTTGTTTCACTATCTGAACGATTTTTACAGCAATCTGCTGCACTATAAGGGAACAAGCAGTTTAGGGTAAAAGTAGGTAAGAGGTAAGAGGTAATGAGGTAGCTCCCGAGGCTGTTTTCAGCTGAATAATAAACCATTGAATTTGTTAATCAACTAAGGCGATGCATATTAATTTAAGTGTTAAACTGCAATGGCAGACTGGTGGATGATTAAGATGAGTACAGAATGAACAGTAGACTGAATAACAAGACTGTTAATGATATCAGAATAAGTGGGAAAACAAAACTGTGAATGATACAGAATTAGAGGAAAAACAAAAGAGTGAAAATACAGGATAAGAGGCAAATCAAAACAAAGAATGATATACAGAATAAAATGGAAAGCAAAACAGTGAATGATACAGAATAAGAGGCAAATCAAAACGGCGAATGATACAGAATAAGAAGAACAAAATGATGAATGACACAGAATTAGAGGAAAAACAAAACTGAAAAATACAAAATAATAGGCAAATCAAAAGAGTGAATGATGCAGAATAAAGTGGAAAACAAAACAATGAACAATATAGAGTAAGAGGAAAAACAAAACAGTGAATGATACAGAAGTAGAGGAAAAACAAAACTGAGTGAATGAGAAAAACAAAACTGAATGATACAGAAGTAGAGGAAGAACAAAACTGAATGATACAGAAGTAGATGAAAAACAAAACTGAATGATACAGAAGTAGAGGAAAAACAAAACAGTGAAAAATACAAAATAATAGACAAATCAAAACAGTGAATGATACAGAATAGGAGGGAAAATAAAGCAGTGAATAATACAGAATAAGAGGAAAAACAAAACAGTGAATGATAGAGAATAAGAATAAGAAGCAAAACAAAACGGTGATTGATACAGAATAAGATGAACAACACAGTGAATGATACAGAATAAGAGGAAAAACAAAACAGTGAATGATACAGAATAAGAGGAAAAACAAAACAGTGAATGATACAGAATAAGAGGAAAAACAAAACAGTGAATGATACAGAATAAGAGGAAAAACAAAACAGTGAATGATACAGAATAAGAGGAACAAAACGGTGAATGATACAGAATAAGGGCCAAAACAAAACAGTGAATGATACAGAACATGAGGCAAAATCAAACAATGAATGATACATAATGAGAAGGAAAACAAAACAGTGAATGACACAAGAATAAGAAACGAAACAACACAGTGAATGAGACGAAAATAATGGGGGAAACAAAACAGTGAATGATACAGAATTAGAGGAAAAAGAAAACAGTGAAAAATGCAGAATGAAATGGAAAACGAAACAGTAAATGAAACAGAATAAAAGGCCGAGCAAAACAGCGATTGATATCAAAATATGAGAAAAGCAGAATAATAAAAGGAAAGACAAAACAGTGAATGATAACTCAACAAGACACAAAACAAAACGATGCAAACTTTGCAGGAAGAATGTAACAGAAAAAATGGCGATTTAGTTTTCCAAAGCTTCAAATATTTCTGTTAGCGTTAATTAAAATCCTCTTTATGCGAGTGAAGAGTGGGCGTTCAGTGGTAGTGAAAAGTGGTTTATACTCTTGGAGTGCAAAGGGGTTGGAAAGGGCAGTAAATATTGAGGCATAAAGAGACTCTGCTAATAGGTTCAGATCGGTTGGAAAAAAATAGCCTGGCTTTTTATCAAAGGGTCCTTGTTTACAAAGAAACAAAACTTAATTGGTTGAGAGGGTGCAAACGCAGAGAGAGAGAGAGAGAGATGAAATCCAGTCAAGATATATATATATATATATATATATATATATATATATATATATATATATATATATATATATATATATATATGTGTGTGTGTGTGTGTGTGATGTGTGCACGCTCGTGCATTCTACATATTCAGAGAAAAGGCAGTTTCTTTAGAATGGCAAGATATTTACAAAAAGTTACCATTCAGGTTTTAAAACCCTTTACAATTCATGGCTGTCCCATCAGTGAAAGCCACTTCCCTTAGCAAGAATATATATACACACACATTCACAAACTCCCACAATCCTAGCAGTCCACATCTTGACTGAGATTCCTCTCTTTGTGCGTTTCCGTACGGGTATAGTTCCTGCAGTGCACCTCACGCGGTGTGTAATGTACTTAAGGTTCTTTGTAGGGTCCCCTTCAACCCCTAGCCGCAACCCCTTTCATTCTTTTAACTGTACCTCCGTTCCTATTCTCTTTCTTCCATCTGACTTTCCTCAACCCTCTTCTACCAGTTGTTTCATAATGCAGCTGCAAGATGTTTTCCTCCTGTTACACCTTACAACCCTTTTACTCTCAGTTTCTTTTTCAGCGCTGAATGACCTTATCGTAGGTCCAAGTTCTTGCCAAACCTTTGGCCTAAATTTTATATCCCAATTCTCTCTTGTGTTTGAAAACACCCCACTCCAACCAGTTAAGGTTTGTTTCTTCAAAAACAAGAACCTTTGATAAAAGTCAGGCTATATTTTTTTCCCCAGAGCCTCTCGTTGTCTCAGGCTTTATTGCTCTTGCAACCCCTTGCACTCTAAAAGTGGCAACCACTTTACACTCGCAGTCAGCGCGCACTTTTCACTCACATAAAGAGGATTTTAATCAACGGTGACAGAAATATTTGAAGCTTATGGAGATCAATAGTCAGTTTTCGGTTACGTTTTTCCTATAAAGCGCGCACTGTTCCACTGTATCATTCACTGTTTTATTTTGCCACTTATACTGTATCATTCACTGCTCACTGTTGTGATTTCCCCTTTATACTTTGTCAGTCACTATTTTGTTTTGCTCCTTATACTGTATCATTCACTGTTTTGTTTTTCCTCTCTTTCTGTATCATTCACTATTTTTTGCTCTGATAATGCATCATCCACTATTTTGTTTTTCCTCTTATTCTGTATCATTCACTATTTTGTTTTTCTCTTATTCTTTATCATTCACTGCTTTGTTTTTCCTCTTATTCTGTATCATCCACTATTTTGTTTTGCCTCTTATTCTGCATCATTCACTATTTTGTTTTTCCTCTTATTCTGCATCATTCACTACTTTGTTTTTCCTCTTATTCTGTATCATTTACTGCTTTGTTTTGCCACTTATTCTGTATTATTCACTTTTTTGCTTTGCCTCTTATCGTGTGTCATTCACTTTTTACTTTGCCATTTATTTTGTTTCATTCACTGTTTTATTTTGCCTCTTATTCTGCATCATTCGATGTTTTGTTTTGCCTCTTATTCTGTTATCATTCACTTTTCTATTGCGCCTCTTATTCTGTATCATTCAGTGTTTTGGTTTGCCTCTCATTTATCTTCATTCACTTTTGTATTTTCCTTATTATTCTGTTATCATTCACAGACATATTCAGTAGGTTATTCATGTTGTTCTGATCTTAATCATCCATCCTTAAGCCATTCCAAGTAACACCAAAATTAATATGTATCGCCGCGATTGATTAATTATTCAATAGTTGATTATTCATTTGAAACTATTAATTCACTTGAAAACAGCCTCTTACCGCTTACCTGATTTGTCCCAGACGTCTCGTTCCCTTACCTATACCTTCTAACTGGCTAGAATATTTTCTTAATTAGATGTTTGTGACATGCAGAATCTTTGACGAATAAGGAGAGAGATTTCTAATATATATATATAATATATATATATATATATATATATATATATATATATATATATATATATATATATATATATATTTATATATATATATATATATATATATATATATGTATATATATATATATATATATATATATAATATATTGATATATATATATATATATATATATATATATATATATATATATATATATATATATATATATATATATATATATATATATATACAAACCATTATTTTATAGATGGAGTAATGTAACTCTAAAATAAATCGACGTAGTATTTAAGTGTAAAATTTCGAGATAACGGGTTGATCACGAGGGCCGTCTGGTGAGGATGAATGGAAACTTCAGAAACTGGCGAAAAAAAATTATTTTGGGTCACAGTTGTGAATGGAAGTTGTAATCAGGAAAATGTAGTCTGGGAGATGTAATCAGGAAGTTGTAATCTGGAAAATGTAATCTGGGAGATGTAATGAGGAAGTTGTAATCAGGAAACTGTAATCGGGAAAATGTAATCAGGAAATTGTAATCCGAAAAATGTAATCAGGAAAATGTAACCAGGGAGTTATAATCAGGAAAATGTATTCGAAAAAAGTAAAAAGGAAGATGTAATCAGGTCGTTGTAATCACGGAGATGTAATCAGGAAAATGTAATCAGAAAGATGTAATCTGGCAACTGTAATTGGGAAAATGTAATCAGGAAAATATAATAAGGAAAATGTAACCAGGAAGTTGTAATCAGGAAGATATAATCAGGTAAATGTAATCCGAACACTGTAATCGGGAAAATGTAAACAGGAAACTGTAATTGGGAAAATGTAATCGGAAAGATGTAATAAGGAAAATGTAATCAGGGAGTTGTAATTGGGAAAATGTTAATCAGTAAGCAGTGAATGTAATCAGGAAAATGTTAATCGTTTTTAGGAGACAGCCTTTTGTTTGTCTGCAAAAGTTATAAACAGGGAGATGTAATCAGGAAGCTGTAATCAGGAAAATATAATCATGAAAATGCAATCAGAAAAAATGTAATCGGGGAAAATGTAATCAGGAAGATGATGTAATCAAGAAGTTGTAATCAGGAAGATGGAGGTGGAGTTGTGCAACTGAAACCTTATAAGTTCCAGCGAAGAGCCAATGAATTTCTACCCTAAAGCAATTCTCCTTTTATTCTAATCATTCTTTTATATTTTTATCTATTTGTTTATTATTTTGTTAATTATTTTTTTTTCTTTTCTAATAATTGATCTCTTCTTTCTGTGTTTCCTACTGTTACCTCCTGCTACTACTTTCTAATGAGCACCGTATGCTGTGTAAGATTTAGAATTTTAATGCATTGGCCCCTGTGGGGTGCTTGTTCCATATGAATATGGTTTATCTTCTGAATAATAATAATAATAGTTTTGTATTTCTTATTACACTCTGTTACTTCTCTCAATTGAACGCCATATTCTGTGGAAACTTGAGAATTTCAAGTCAGTGGCCCCTGTGATGGGCTACTTCTATATGAATATGGTTTATCTTCTGAATAATAATAATAATAATAATAATAATAATAATAATAAATAATAATAATAATAATATTGTATTTCTTATTACATTCTGTTACTTCTTTCAATTGATATTCTTTAGAAACTTGAGAAAAGTCAATGGCCCTTTGATGGGCTTGTTCCATTAATGGTTTTATCTTCTGAATAATAATAATAATAATTAATAATAATAATTTTTAATTAATAGTGAATTTCTCTAAAGTTCATTAAGCTGATTAATGGTTTTTAATTCCTATTTTGTGGTTGGGTATTCTTTGGTTCCTCCAAATTCCCCTCTCCTTCTCTCCATTGGAATGGCGTCAGAGAAACGAACTCCTTTGAGGCATCTGGGGTTTTGCTGTTTGCTATTGAAGTCCAGTTGACATCAAAAGTGAAGAAGGGGCTTTGGGACTTCAATAAATGAATGAATGGCTCTTCTCATTAGTGGGTAAAGACTAAAGACTGAAGACTTAAGATTTAAAAGACTAAGGACTTATTTTCCCACTAAAGGAGTGAGAGAGAGAAAACTTTGGTCATACAGCTGATTTGATTACCGGATGATATTTTCAGATCCCTTGTACGAACAAAGTTTTTAGTTTTCTGTAAAAGAAAACTATTGAGATGGCTCTTAGTCTGTCCGTCCGCCCTCACACCTTAAAAACCACTGAGGCTAGAGGGCTGCAAATTGGTATGTAGATCATCCACCCTCCAGTCATCAAACATACCAAATTGCAGCCCTCTAGCCTCGGTAGTTTTTTTTTATTTAAGGGTTAAATTTAGCCATGATCGTGTGTCTGGCACCGTTATAGGTGCCAACAACATAGGCCACAACTGGGCCGTGGCTGAAAGTTTCATGGAACGCGGCTGAGAGTTTCATGGGCCGTGGCTGAGAGTCTCATACAGCACTACATGCTGTACAGAAAACTGGATTGTGCCGAAGAAACTTCGGCGCATTATTTACTTCTTTTGGAGTTTTCAAAAATTTCTAAATACTAAAAGACCGTTTCCCCCACTAAAGGAGAGAAAGAGAAATCTTTTTGTTATGCAGCTGTTTAACTAATTATCAGGCGATGTTTTCAGATCCTCTGTACGAAGATATATATTTTTTGTTTTTGTTTTTCAGTATATTTCAACTCCTTTTGATGACACAGATGAGCGATTGAATAACCTTTTCAGCGAATTTCTATGTAATTGTACCCTTGGGCGACTCGCTCTCTCTCTCTCTCTCTCTCTCTCTCTCTCTCTCTCTCTCTCTCTCTGATGAAAGCGTTTTCTTTCTAATGACGTTGAGAATTTTGCGAAAAGGAAAAATAAAACAAAAAATAGTTCGTGTTTATTATCATATGAAAGAAAAGCTTCAAGTAATTGGAATGTAAAGTTACAACACTACTCTGCTCTTAATAATCTGATTGCAGAATTCGATATTATAATTATCAATGGTAATTCCTGGACTTCAATTTCTCCTTTTTTAGTTTTCTGTAGAACAAAACTATTGAGATGGCTTTGTCTGTCCGTCCGCACTTTTTCTATCCGCCCTCAGATCTTAAAAACTGCTGAGGCTAGAGGGCTGTAAATTGGCATGTTAATGATCCACCCTCCAATCATCAACCATACCAAACTGCAGCCCTCTAGCCTCAGTGATTTTTATTTTATTTAAGGGTTAAAATTATCCATAATAGTGCGTCTGGCAACGATATACAACAGGCCACCACCAGGCCGTGGTTAAAATTTCATGGGCCGCGGCTCATACAGCATTATACCGAGACCACCGAAAGATAAATCTATTTTCGGTGGCCTTGATTATACGCTGTACAGAAAACTTGATTGCGCCTAGGAGACTTCGGCTCATTCTTTACTTGTTTTTTTTATTGTTTGTTGTAACATTAACGCCTTGTTATATATTGTGATTGGAATATCACATTTAGGCCAGAGGCCAAGTGCTGGGACCTATGGGAGGAATAGAAAGGTTTGAAAGGCGGAACAGGAGGTTCAAGCCTTTTGCAGTTCCACTATGAAACAATTGTTAGGAGAGGCTTGAGGGAAGTAAGATGGAAGAGAGAAAACATGAACAGAGGTACGATAAAAGGAATGAAAGGGGTTACTCTCCTCAAGCCTTTCCTAACAATTGTTTCCTAGTGCAACTACAAAATGTTTTCCTCCTGTTAAACCTTTCAAACCTTTTTACTCTCAGTTTCTCCTCTTGTTACAACCTTTCAAACCGTGTTATTGTAAATTTCTCTTGTTACACCTTTCAAATCTTTTTACTCTGTTTCCTTTTCGGCGCTGAATGACCTCATCATCATAGGTCCCAGCGCTTGCTCTTTGGCCTTTGGCCTAAATTTGATATTCCATTCCATTCCATTAAATGTAATGAAATCTATTTTCGAATATCAGCTGCCATTGTTTCATTTTGACGCAGACACCAGCCAGTTCTTAGTGGAAATCACTTACTGGTGGTGATGATAATAACTATGACGACGCTTTCTAGGAAGTTGAATGTGATGACGGCCGTTCAAGGAAAAATATAAATATCCTTACTTATGAATTTAGAAGGGAATATTATTCAGCGTTGAGTAAAGTGAGCAATAATCTAAAGGGCAGCGTCCATTAAACCTTATTGTTTTTATGTAAACGTCCTCGTGACCTTTCGTAATAACATACGTCGAAACTGGTGATTGAATTTAAAATAATTAAATGCGATTTGTTTCAAGGAAATGACGTTTTCAGGGAAAGTGGGTTTGTCGTTGAGAAAAAGGGCCACAATACATAAGAAGACAATTTAAAAATGCGTCGAAGTTTCTTCGGCGCAGTCAGGTTATCTGTACAGCTTGTACTCAAGGCCACCGAAAATAGATCTATCTTGCGGTGGTCTCGGTATAACACTGCCCCGTGGTGGCTTGTCCTATAAAATTTTAAGCACGTCCCGGTGGTGGCTTGTCCTGTATTGTTGCCAGACGTACGATTATGGCTAACTTTAACCTTAAGTAAAATGAAAACTACTAAGGCCAGAGGGCTGCAATTTGGCATGTTAAATGATTGGAGGGTGGATGATCAACATACCAATTTGCAGTCCTCTAGCCTCAGTAGTTTTTAAGATCTGAGGACGGACAAAAAAAGTGCGGACGGACAGGCAAAGCTATTTCAATAGTTTTCTTTTACAGAAAACTGAAAAAGGGATTAGAGAAGAATAGTACGAGTTTAGATAAGGAAGAGCGTTTGGGCATCAAGTGGTGTTTTCTGAAACGAGGTTTAAAACAACGTTATGACATTTCTGTGTGAGTATTTGACATCTTTATGGCCCTTAGGGGGATAGTGCCGTCATTGCACCTCACGCGTTGCGCTGTAGACATTACGTAAGGTTCTTTGCAGCATCCCTTCGGTCCCTAGCTGCAACCCCTTTCCTTCCTTTTACTGTACCTCCATTCATATTCTCTCTCTCTTCCATCCTGCTATCCACCCTCTCCTAACAATTTTTTCATAGTCGAACTGCGAGGATTATCCGCCTGTTACGCCTTTCAGACCTTTGTAGTCCCAATTTCCGTTTCAGCGCTGAATGACCTCATAGGTCCCAGCGCTGGGCTTTTGTCCTAAATTCTATATTTCATTTCATTGACATCTTTATGGTTGGAATAGCAGGAGAAATCGGAAAAAGACATTGGATAGATTCTAATGTTTCATGATAAGAAAAAGGGGGTGGAATAGTGTGTGCAATGGGTGATGTTTGTAAATGATATTCTGTCGTCTTTCTTCGTTGGAGAGATTAAAATTAATTAAAGGTGTTTTTGTTGCAGCAGACATTTGAAGAAATCACGGATTTATCGCTATCGGTATAATGTACAGGAATACGTTGATGTTTATACTTTGTCTTAAGCTCAGAGTAAGTTCAATTAAATCCGTTGCTCAGAGAAGAGATTACTTACAAGAGAGAGAGAGAGAGAGAGAGAGAGAGAGAGAGAGAGAGAGAGAGAGAGAGAGAGAGAGAATGTAGCTAGCTCGTAAGTGCAGATAAACCTTTTTTAGGAGAAGAGATTACTTTTTAAGCTTGCGTAAGTGCAGATAAATCCTTTTGTTAGGGAGAAGAGATTACTTAGAGAGAGAGAGAGAGAGAGAGAGTGTGTGTGTGTGTGTGTGTGTGTATAGCTAGCTCGTAAGTCAATTAAATCCGTTGCTCAGATAAAGAGAGAGAGAGAGAATAGCTAGCTCGTAAGTGCAGATAAATCCTGTTGAAGAAGAGATTACTTTAGAGAGAGAGAGAGAGAGAGAGAGAGAGAGAGAGAGAGAGAGAGAGAGAGAGAGAGAATAGCTAGTTGTAAGTGCAGATATATCCTTTTGTTAGGAGAAGAGATTACTTAGAGAGAGAGAGAGAGAGAGAGAGAGAGAGAGAGAGAGAGAGAGAGAGAGAGAGAGAATAGCTAGTTCGTAAGTGCAGATATATCCTTTTGTTAGGGAGAAGAGATTACTTAGAGAGAGAGAGAGAGAGAGAGAGAGAGAGAGAGAGAGAGAGAGAGAGAGAGAGGATAGCTATCTCGTAAGTGCAGATAAATCCTTTTGTTAGGGAGAGGAGATGACTTAGAAGTGATTACAGGAGATGATGAAACGAAGAGCCGGATTGAGTCTTCCAGGATCCTTCAGTAAAAGAAGATCATCTATAGTCAGAGAAGCCATGAAGCACGGGAATATTCTTGAAAACAGAAAGAAAAAAAAAATCCTCGTGGTGAAACGGAAAGCCAGGAAAAAATAAAATGTCTTTTTCGTATTATTATTATTATTATTATTATTATTATTATTATTATTATTATTATTATTATTATTATTATTATTATTATTATTATATAATCTTCAACTCCATTATTATTAGAGTCATATATTACTTTTTTATTATTTTTTTTTCTGTCTCAGTCATCCCATTCGACTGGGTGGTATTTATAGTGAGGGGTTCCGGGTTGCATCCTGCCTCCTTAGGAGTCCATCACTTTTCTCATTATGTGCGCTATTTCTAGTAGCACACTCTTCTGCATCAGTCCTGGAGCTACTTCGGCATCTAGTTTTTCCGGGTTCCTTTTCAGGGATCTTGGGATCGTGCCTAATGTTCCTACGATTATGGGTACAATTTCCACTGGCATATCCTATACCCTTTTTATTTCTATTTTCAGGTCTTGATACTTATCAGTTTTTTCTCTTTCTTTCTCATCTACTCTGGTGTCCCATGGGACTGCGACATCAGTGAGTGATAATTTCTTCTTGATTTTGTCAGTCAACGTCAAGTCTGGTCTATTGGCACGTATCACCCTATCTGTTTTGATACCATAGCCCCAGAGGATCTTTGCCTGGTCGTTTTCTATCACTCCCTCAGGTTGGTGTTCGTACCACTTATTACTGCAAGCTAGCTGGTGTTTCTTGCACAGACTCCAGTGGAGGGCTTTTGCTACTGAATGATGCCTCTTTTTGTACTGGTTCTGTGCAAGCGCCGGACATTCACTTGCTATGTGGTTTATGGTCTCGTCTTTCATATTGCACTTCCTATATATGGGTGAGAAGTTATTTCCATCTATTGTTCCTTGGACATAACTGGTTCTTTGGGCTTGATCTTGTGCCGCTGTTAGCAATCCTTCTGTTTCCTTCTTGAGTTCTCCCCTCTGTAGCCATTGCCACGTTTCATCGCTGGCCAGTTCTTTAGTCTGTCTCATGTACTGTCTGTCCATTGGTTTTCTGTGCCATTCCTCTGTTCTGTTTTTCATTCTCCCGTCTCTGTATATTTCTGGGTCTTCGCCTACTTTTATCAGTCCTTCCCATGCACTCCTTAGCCACTCGTCTTCACTGGTTTTCAGATATTGCCCCAGTGCTCTGCTCTCGATGTTGACGCAGTCCTTTATGCTTAGTAGATCTCTCCCTCCTTCCTTTCGTGTTACGTATAGTCTGTATATATTTGCTCTTGGGTGTAGTGCTTTGTGTATTGTCATGTTTCATGTTTCCTAGTTTTCGGGGCTATGCTGCTGAGTTCAGCCTTCGTCCATTCCACTACTCTTGCGCTGTATCTGATTACTGGTACTGGCCATGTGCTGATGGCTTTCGTCATGTGTCCGGCGTTGAGTTTTGACTTGGTTATCGCCTTAAGTCTCTGCAAATATTCTTTCCTGATCGTATCCTTCTTCTCTTGGTGTTTTATATCCTCTCTTATTATTCCCAGGTATTTATATCCTGTCTCATCTATGTGTTTGATGGTATTCCCGTCTGGTAGCTTTATCCCTTCAGTCCTTGTCACTTTGCCTTTTTGAATGTTGACCAAGACGCATTTTTCTATTCCAAACTCCAACCTGATGTCCCCAGATACAATCCTTACAGTCTGGATTAGGGTATCTATTTCCTTGACGCTTTTACCATTACAGCTCATTATTATTATTATTATTATTATTATTATTATTATTATTATTATTATTATTATTATTATTATTATTATTATTATTATTATTATTATTATTATTATTATTATTATTATTATTATTATCATTTAGAAGATGAACCCTTTTCATATGGAACAAGCCCACCACAGGGGCCATTGACTTGAAATTCAAGCTTCCAAGGAATATCACAGTGTTCATTTGAAAGAAATAACAGAGTGTAAAGGAAAATACAGAAAGGAAAGATCACTTATCAAAAAAGAAAAAACATAAATGAACAGACTAATAAATAAGTAGATAAAAATGCAGTTCTTAAAATACAAGGAGCATTGTATTAGGGTAGAAATGCATTTGCACCTTCGCTTGAACTTTTGAGGTTCCTGTCGCACGACCTCGTCACGGGGAGCCTGTTCCACAGTTTGCATGAGCGAAAGGAGGGATTTCATGTGAAAATGTTCGATATAGGTCTAGAGTTCTGAATGAAGTTGTAAATAGAGGAATAATGGAAGGTGGCATTTGAATAAGTCATTGTGATTTTTAAGGTTTGACCTGCTGTGACCTGCTGTAGGTTTAGGGTGTGACCTCCCTTTAAGTTTTGAAGGCTGCAGTTGTCATTGGCTTAAGTTAATCTACTACATATCTATTATTGGTGGTGGCTGTTGGATTGGTTTCAAACAGCTGGGAGCAATGACAGACATATAAATGGTCGGATATTTTCTTTCAACTCCCTATCGAAGAAAAAAAAATGGAATAAAGTTGCAGGAAAGAATTGTTAAATTACGTGTAATTACATATATATATATATATATATATATATATATATATATATATATATATATATATATATATATATATATATATATATATATATATATATATATATATATATATATATATATATATATATATATATATATATATATATATATTATATATATATATATATATATATATATATATATATATATATATATATATATATATATATATATATATACATACATACATACATACATACATACATACATATATGTATATACATATATATAAATGTATGTTTATAGTTATATATATAACTAATCAACACACAGTCACGTGTGGAATAGAAATATATTTCTGGCTCACGTCGGGATCGAACCCAGGCCTTTCAGTTGAAAGTTGGAAGCACCCTCGCCTTTCAATTGAAAGAACTGGGTTCGATCCCGATTTGAATCTGAAACTCATATCTATCTATCTATCTATCTATCTATCTATCTATCTATCTATCTATCTATCTATCAGTCTGTCTGTCTATATAGATAGATAGATAGATAGATAGATAGATAGATAGATAGATAGATATTACGTTTCCTGGCATTAACTAGTAATTACATAATCAATTATGGCATTACTTAGTACATACGAGTAGTGTCCACTCCAGCCGTGGCTTCTTCCTGCGCATGCGCAAGAAGCATCGCCCCCATTCTTTCTAGGATCAAACTCTCTCTCTCTCTCTCTCTCTCTCTCTCTCTCTCTCTCTCTCTCTCTCTCTCTCTCCCCTCAACATCCAGCATCGTCTCCCGAGACCTTCTGTTTGTTCTGTCACTAGCAAATTCGACGCCTGTTTGTGTGTGTGTGTGTGTATGTGTGTATTTGGGTGTGTGTGTGTGTGTGTATCATCAATTCGTCGTCGACAAGATCACGTTGGCGCTGATGAAGATGTCAATAGAGTGGAGGTGTGTAATTCGAAGGGGAGGGGAGGGAGGGTGCCTCATGAAAGAGAAGGGGGGGGGAGGGGAGGGTGCCTCATGAAAGAGAAGGGGGAGGGGAGGGGGTGGAAGGGGGAAGTGGATATTATCGATTCCGATGGTCTCCCAGAGCTTGGAGATACAGATACTTAACGCGGAACGATTGCGTGATGAATAAATATGATTTTTTACCCCCCGGGCCAAAAGAAAAAGGGACTGATTGATTCCAGGTATTACGTAATCATTTGCCGGCTCGTTACTTACTTATCAACTTGCGTGTTGCTTACATTACTACATACAGAGTAGTTGAAGAGTATCTCTCAGCAATACGTCATCGTTCAAATTTGGCGAGAGTCCGGTAGATAATATAAAAATGGATTTCAAAGCGGCTGTAATCATTATCCGGTCATTTTCATCTGTTGTGTTTTTGTTTATACAGTATATCGATAAAGAAAATGGTTTTTTTCGACGATCTTGATTTTCCATGATTTTTATACAAAAAAAAAGGACACTTGGTGCGTTAGTTATTCGTCTTTTCAACCCTCGCACATAAACTGTTATTAATTATGAATTTTGAAGTAAAGACTCAAGACTTGATAAAATGTTTCATTGAAGTTATATTGTCAAAATCAATAAACTGGGTTAGGCAATATTTCAGAGAGACGTTGTTTAATAAAATTATTTGGACTGAAAGAACATTTTTGAAGGCTGCAGTACTTGAAAAAATTCCGGCAATTAAAAATAATATTATTATTATTATTATTATTATTATTATTATTATTATTTATTATTATTATTATTATTATTATTATTATTATTCAGAAGGTGAACCCAGTTCATATGGAACAAGCCCACCACAGGAGCCACCCACTTAAAATTCTAAAGCTTCCAATGAATATTATGGTGTTCATTTGAAAGAAGCAACAGGAGGTAATAATAGGAAATACAGAAAGAAGAGATCAGTTATCAGAAAAGAAAAAACAAATTAACAAATTAGTAAATGAATAGATAAAAACGTAAGTAAATTTTAGAACGACAAAGAGAAATCTACGTAAAATTAAACGGGAAGGAAAAGCTTCTAAATAATGACAGTTTAAACATATTACTTTCAAAGAATCATATTCTGATACTAAAGCAGTTTGCTGAGCCCATGTCTGAGGGTCAGATTGTAGCGGTGTAGCCTATTTGCGTATTGGAAAAAGGCTAATATATATGTATAATGTATACAGATAGATAGATAATATATATATATATATATATATATATATATATATATATATATATACTGTATATATATAAATATATATATATGATATATATATATATATAATATATATATATATATATATATACTGTATATAATATATATAAATATATATATATATATATATATATATATATATATATATATATATATATATATATATACATATAATGTGTAACTATGTACAGTATATACATATGTTATATCTATGTTATATATATATACAGTATATATATATATATGTATGTATATACATATGCATACATATACAGTACATACATGTATATATGTATGTATATACATATGGATATATATATACATACATACATATGCACGATCGCTGTTACAGAATTACTGAGTTTTTAAAGTAGACATTCATCGAAAAAACATTTTCCCGATGTTTGACGACTTTTCCCAGTAGCCGAACCGGATCTCCGATCAAAAAAAAAAAAAAAAAAAAAAAAAAAAAAAAAAAAAAAAAAAAAAAAGCTGGTAAAAAAAAAAAAAAGCACTAAAATCTGAACGGAACATAAATTTGCCAGATCTCAGAAGAAGACTATAACTATTGCCGTTTGTTTGTTCTGAAAAGACGAGGTTGAAAGTCTGTTTATTTACCTACTCAGCTGATGGAATAAACAGCTAAGAAAAAAAAATTTGGTCAGGTAAACAAAAAAACTCACTTTACAGGTATACAAAACTACACTTTACCGTTTCTAGAAGTTAAAGAAGAACCTAAGTTTACTTTTTATATTTCCTGATTGCCTCGCAGTCGACGCGAGGCTGGAAATAACAAGAGATTTCTTCCACGCGAGAACTTGGTATAAATGTCCCTGTTTCCCTCGCTGTATTTATGTATATTAATTTTTTTTTTCTTTTTTAATAAGTGAAATCTCTTTTTATATTTACCTTTACCTCCTTTTACTTCTTCCCAATGAACACCATATTCTTTGGAAGCCTGAATTTCAAATTAATGGGCTCCCTTGTGCTTGTTCTATCTTCCGAATAATAATAATAATAATAATAATAATAATAATAATAATAATAATAATAATAATAATAATAATAATATTTAAGAAAGTAGGAAATCATTGTTCGAATGTTGTTTTTCCTATAAAAAAAAAACTCATCTGATATATGAGAATACCACATTATTTTGAGATTGTTCATTAGAGTCCTTGTGACATTAGTTTGATTTTAACAGCAATTTTATTTTTGTAAGATTTTAGGCTACAATAAGTACAGAGTACCAAAATCCACTGTTAGTTTATTCAAGTGAAAATCTCTCTTAAAAGATGCACACCGGTTAAAATTATATAATATAAGTGACGAATTAAACCAAAAGCATCTTCCGGAATGCAACTGACGTCTTCGAGGAACCATAAGCTCGAGATAATGAGGCCCATTTACAAGGAGAGAGTGTCAGGTTACCACCATGAAGTTGATGGTGGGCAGCCATCACGGATTTCTGCTGAGTATGCTGTTTTGTATTTACTGTGGTGTAAAAATCTGCGAGTAAAATATTGAGATTATTCATATGTTCATATGTGTATGCATGTGGATATATATAAAATTTATACACTTCTTGTAAATGGGCCTCACATATATATATATATATATATATATATATATATATATATATATATATATATATATATATATATATATATATATATATATATATATATATATATATATATATATAATATATTTATATAGCATGTTGAGACTCTCTTGAAGTCGTTAGTTTTATTCCATGTATTTTAATTTGTAAATTTTCTTTTTAGCCTTGATGATGTAACAAATCGGCAAATAAATACCACCTACAGATGACCGGACTATCTCCTTGTCACCCTGTCCTGAGATATGCCAACTACTTCTGTTTTATATATATATATATATACACACATGTATATATGTATATATATATATATATAATATCCTGTATGTATGTATATATATATATATATATATATATATATATATATATATATATATATATATATATATATATTTATATATATATATATATATATTATATATATATATATATACAGAGCAACAGAATACATTTGATAAATCCCCCCAAGTGTGAGAATGAGAAAAACGTTTCAGTTTAGCCAAAGCTGGATAGCGCTGGATTACTATTCATATTATTCAAATTAAGAGCAGGATAGATATTATACATTTTTCAGAAATACAGAACGTTATTTTAAAAGAGTGAAAATGGCTTTATAAATTCGACGACCAAAATATAAAAAATCTTATTTAATTTAAAGGCATGATAAGAGGATTCCTAGGTAATGACCTAAAAGAGAGAGAGAGAGAGAGAGAGAGAGAGAGAGAGAGTCCTAAATAAAAAACAATTTAATATAAAGGCATGAAGAAGAAGAAGAAAGAAGAAGAAGAAGAAGAAGAAGAAGAAGAAGAAGAAGAAGAAGAAGAAGAAGAAGAAGAATCCTCGTATCGTGCCTTTATATTAATTTTTTTTTTATTTAGGACTCTCTCTCTCTCTCTCTCTCTCTCTCTCTCTCTCTCTCTCTCTCTCTCTCTCTCAGTGGAAAGTTTCCCTCCTATCTCTCTCACTCTCTCTCAGTGGAAAGGTTTCCCCTCTCTCTCTCTCTCTCTCTCTCTCTCTCTCTCTCTCTCTCTCTCTCTCTCTGCCAGGGCTGAAATCACCAACAAACATAACAATATGCTGTACCCAGCGAGAACAAATTGCCGTTTTAATTCGTCCTTTTACGAATAAATTATTAATCGTTTGATGTCTGGCAACAAAACGATTTCAAATGATTCTCTTTATTAATCAGAAGCAATACTCATTTTTCCTCCATGTAAATACCCGTATTATCCCCGTATAAAAAAAAGAAAAAAAATATTGTAGAGAGAAAAAGAGGTAAGCCAAAGGAGGGAGTTGATTCCCTCTTTTAACAGGCGAACAAATTCACCTTACATGAACGAAAGATATTGAGCATTTTATGAATACCCTTCTCCTGTAGACGTCGCAGCAGGAGGGGGCGGGGGCGGCGGCCTGGGGGGTTGGCGTGAGGTGGCGGTGGTAAGAGGAAAGAAGATATTCTGGGAAGGGAATAATGGTGTTTTCTGATTCAAGAATTGGGTTCTCGTTCAATTGAGACAAAATGCGACAAAAGCAATTTCCTTATTCTTTTTTTTATCTTAAGAATATGTGGGCCGTGGTTCTTCCCATACAACAAAGAAATGTCGTTTTGATTCGGCAATAAAGGAAGAGTGAAGTCTTTAATTCTTCCAAGTGTTCATTCAGTGAAGGAAAGGTTCGCGATGGGGTGAAAGGAAAATGGTGTTTTAACATCCGTACGAATTTTCAGATGACAGTCTCATTAATACTTTGCACATAAAATGTACAAACATTGTACATAAATTCTTTGCACATAAAATGTACATACATTGTACATAAATGCTGTGCACATAAAATGTACAAACATTGCACATGAATTCTTTGCACATAAAATGGACAAACATTGTACATAAATGCTTTGCACATAAAATGTACAAACATTGTACATAAATACTTTGCACATAAACTGTACGAACGATGTACATAAATACTTTGCATATAAAATGTACAAACATTGCACATGAATTCTTTGCACATAAAATGTACAAACATTGCACATAAATGCTTTGCACATAAAATGTACAAACATTGTACATAAATACTTTGCACATAAACTGTACGAACGCTGTACATAAATACTTTGCATATAAAATGTACAAGCATTCTACATAAATGCTTTGAACATAAAATGTACAAGCGTTGTACATAAATACTTTGCACATAAAATGTACAAAAATTGAACATAAATTCTTTGCACATAAAATGTACAAACAATGTACATAAATTCTTTGCACATAAAATGTACAAACATTGTACATAAATTCTTTGCAGATAAATGTACAACCATTGTGCATTAATACTCTGGCGCCTGAAATGTCAAACTTATACTTGCCAGTCCACTCACAATTGGCTCTTTGTTTCGATTCAAAGATCGTTTGCATCCGCTCATGTCCTCTGGTACAGTATAGAATATATACAATTGAGGACAAAGGCCAAGCGTTGAGACCTATGAGGTCATTCAGCGCTGAAACGGAAATTGACAGTAAAAGTTTGAAAGGTGTAACAGGAGGAAGACCTCGCAGTTGCGCTATGAATTGTTGGAAGACTGTGGAAAGTAAGATGCAAGGAAGGTAACATGAACGGAGGAGGCACAATAAAAGGAACGAAATGGGTTGCAGCTAGGGGCCGAAGGGACGCCGCAAAGAACCCGACGACACTACGCCCCTACGGGATCCGGTACATTATACAAGGGTTCTCGTCCCAGGTGTCTTCTGGAAACTGACGTGGGTTCTTCCCGATGGGTGATGAGGATGCCACAGACTGCCTCAGGGGAGTTTAGCTTTCATACTGGATGTTCATTATCTAACCTTCAACAGTCCAGTACACTCGAACATTGCAAAAAATGTAGAGTTTTCGTCAAGTACGACGATTTTATTAGTTTTCTGAAAAGAAAACTTTTGTGCCGGCTTTGTCTGTCCGTCCGCACTTTTTTCTGTCCGCACTTTTTCGGTCCGCACTTTTTCTGTCCGCACTTTTTTCTGTCCGCACTTTTTCTGTCCGCACTTTTTTCTGTCCATGCTTTTTTTATCCGCCCTCAGATTTTAAAGACTACTGAGGCTAGAGGGCTGCAAATTGGTATATTGATCATCCACCCTCCAATCATCAAACATAACAAATTGCAGCCCTCTAGTCTCAGTAGTTTTGATTTCATTTAAGGTTAAAGCTAGCCATAACCGTGCGTCTGGCAACGTTATACGACAGGTCACAACCGAGCCGTGGTTAAAATTTCATGGGCCGCGGCTCATACATCATTATACCGAGACCACCGAAAGATAGATCTATTTTCGGTGGCCTTGATTATACGCTGTACAGAAAACTCGATTGCGCTGAAGAAACTTTTTCGCATTTTTTACTTGTTTTTCTTGGCCAAAACTTCACCCCAAATGAATTCCCGATTCTTGAGTCTCTCTTCATCAAACAACTTGTTCCGCGGTTGAACGCCCAGTAGTCCACCTCCACCCCTTTGGACCTTTCTTAAGCTATTGTTTTTATGTGCGTACTTTTAGTCTTTGTTTATCTTTTGTCATGGTAGGTCGACCCCAGTACTCCTCAGTTGTTTCTTAACTTTTATCATCATGTATTTTTTTAATCTGATTTTTTTCTAATTTTTAAGCTTTTATTTTTTGTGTAATTTTATGTCAAGTTTTAATCTACTTTAGTATATGTGAATACGCGTTTTTTTTCATTTTGATTTATGTAAAAGTGATTTTTTTAGACAACTTGCGAATATTTATATTTGTTATTATTAATTGTACAGATTCCTGATGAAGCATTCAAGTGAATGTGGAAGGGCTTTGGAATAAATTATGACGCATCGCCATGTTCGTTCCTGGTCCTGCTCCCTGCTTGCTTTGCATTTAGGCTCACTCGCCTGCCTTCTTCGCACTTATATAGTATATATACATTCTCTCTCTCTCTCTCTCTCTCTCTCTCTCTCTCTCTCTATATATATATATATATATATATATATATATATATATATATATATATATATATATATATATATATATATATATATATATATATATATATATATATATATATATATATATATATATATATATATATATATATATATATATATATATATATATATGAAAATAAGAAGGCCCATAAAACACTATTTAAACGTTGAAACCATATATTTCGGGCACTTGTTTCTGTGCCCCTGTTCACTGGTAGTATATGGACAGGTGGAAAGTTACAATGGTATATATACAAAAACATGAAGGTGTGGCCTTAGGCCTCCGATGTTAAGGAGGTGGCGATTCTTAAGAAGGAGGAGAATGACCACATTCCCTAGGGAATTTGGTCATTCTCCTCCTTCTTAAGAAACGCCACCTCCATAACATCGGAGACCTAGGGCCACACCGTTATGTTTTTGTATATATACCATTGTAACTTTCCACCTGTCCATATTCTACCAGTGAACAGGGGCACAGAAACAAGTGCCCGAAATATATGGTTTCAACGTTTAAATAGTGTTTTATGGGCCTTCTTATTTTCATATTACACTGTAGTATTACAGGAAAGACATTCATATATATACATATATATATATATATATATATATATATATATATATATATATATATATATATATATATATATATATATGTACTTTATCACTTGCACAATTGTTCCGTGCATTAATAAAATTATTGACAGGACTTCATTTATATGGATAACGCCCTTGCTTTCCACCTGAGAGACCTGGGTTCGATCCCGACGTGAGTCAGAAATTTATTTCTGTTCCACACGTGATTGTGTGTTGATGATTTCTATCTTATTCACTCAGAAGGGATAATTCGAATGAAATGTTGTCTATTGGGTCATTGCTGAGTCAGGAAGTTGGGAAAACTCGCTGGTATGCAAGCAGTTAGCTTGCCCAGGTAATTCCTTGGTTGCAGTTGCTCTCAGGTTCCAACATCTTTTAGACTTGTATGGCCCAGTGGATAACGCCCTTGCTTTCCACCTGAGAGACCTGGGATCGATCCCGACGTGAGTCAGAAATTTATTTCTGTTCCACACGTGATTGTGTGTCGATGATTTCTATATATATATATATATATATATATATATATATATATATATATATATATATATATATATATATATATATATATAATGTATAATGAATGTATGCATACAGATATAGTATGATGACCCGAGACTGTCATCTGCAAATTCGTATGGATGTTAAACACCATTTTCCTTTCACCCCATCGCGAACTTTTCCTTCACTGAATGAATACTTCGAAGAATTAAAGACTTCACTCTTCCTTTATCGCCGAATCAAAACGACATTTCTTTGTTGTATGGGAAGAACCGTGGCCCAGATATTCTTACGATAAAAAAAAATAAGAATAAGGAAATTGCTTTTGTCGCATTTTGTCTCAATTGAACGAGAACCCAATTCTTGAATCAGAAAACGCCATTATTCCCCTCCCAGAATATCTTCTTTCCTCTCACCACCGCCAGCTCACGCCCCACCACCAGGCCGCCCCGCCCCCTTCTGCTGCGACGTCTACAGGAGAAGGGTATTCATAAAATGCTCAATATCTTTCGTTCATGTAAGGTGAATTTGTTGGCCTGTTAAAAAAGGGAATCGACTCCCTCCTTTGGCTTACCTCTTTTTCTCTCTGCAATATTTTTTTTTTTTTTTTATACGGGTATAATACGAGTATTTACACGGAGGAGATAAAATTAGTATTGCTTCTGATTCATAAAGAGAATCATTTGAAATCATTTTGTTGCCGGACATCAGAACGATTGATAATTTATTCGTAAAAGGACGAATTAAAACAGCAATTTGTTCTCGTTGGGTACAGCATATTGTTATGTTTGTTGGTGATTTTATCTCTGATAGAGAGAGAGAGAGAGAGAGAGAGAGAGAGAGAGAGAGAGAGAGAGAGAAGGAAACCTTTCCACTGAGAGAGAGAGAGAGAGAGAGAGAGAGAGAGGGGGGGGGAGAGAGAGATAGAAGGGAAACCTTCCCACTGAGAGAGAGAAGGGAAACTGAGAGAGAGAGAGAGAGAGAGAGAGAGAGAGAGAGAGAGAGAGAGAGAGAGAGAGAGAAGGAAAAACCTCACCACAGAGAGAGAGAGAGAAGGAAAACCTCACCGAGAGAGAGAGAGAGAGAGAGAGAGAGAAGGGAAACCTTCACACTGAGAAAGAGAAGGGAAACTTCGCGAGAGAGAGAGAGAGAGAGAGAGAGAGAGAGAGAGAGAGAGAGAGAAAAGGGAAAACTTTTAACTAAAGAGAGTGTGCGTGAGTTCATAACGATCTTTCGACAATGTGCGCGTGTGTCTGAGAGAGAGAGAGAGAGAGAGTTCATAACGGCTGATAAACCGAGACAATAAACTATTGGAGAAGTAACGACTCCTCCCGTACGTTTTCGGAAGCCCATAAAAATAATTTAGGGAAGAATCGATAGAGGGTGTCCGAACCCCTCTGCAGCCGATCTGACATTCTCTGCTGTCTTAGGTATACCCCCACCCAACACCCCACCCCTTCATTAATTTCAGAAAATCATGCAAAAGATTTTCAGATAAAAGAAAAGCTATGCATTTATGGACGTTTCAATCATCAACGCGTAGCCATCCTCAGGGATACACTAGTTCTTTGTATTGAAGTGCCGTACAGTTGTACGTCTAGTGCGACCTCGAGGATGGTCATTCATTTAGTAAATGGAGCAACAGATTGCAAAAGGCCTCCAAGCTTTAGTTTTTTTATATATATATTCATGGCAATTAACTTCACTTCAACAATATTCCATTTGCAAATGCGTTTTAATTTCACTGACAGCATTTTTCTAACTCCATTTAATATTAATTTCCTTCCTCCCTCTTTCTCTCTCACAGCCATTTGCATTTTCATCGTCGAGCACAAATTGAATTTCATTTCTGAAGTGCAAAATTTTAAGATTATTATCACGAAAACATCTCTTTTAAGATATTCCTCCAAGTGACGTCAGGAGGACCATTTCTTTCGGTGAGATTCGCAGATCATGAAAGAAAATGCACCGTAGGGGCATTACTAGCCTGCTTAAGGTTCTTGGTAGCATCCCTTCGGCCCCTAGCTGCAACCCCTTTTATTCCTTTTACTATACCTCCGTTCATATTCTCTCTCTTCTATCTCACTTTCCTTCACCCTCTCCTAACAGTTGTTTCATAGGGCAACTGCCAAAGGTTTTCCTCCCATTACACCTTTCAAACCTTTCTACTCTCAGTCTCTCCTCCTGATGCACCTTTCAAACCTCTCTACTCTCAGTTTCCCTTTCAGTGCTGAATGACCTCGTCATAAGTCCCAGCGCTTGGCATTTGGCCTAAATTTTATGGGCCATTTCATGAAATAAATTTTTGTGAATTTCATATTCTCACAAATGCAAAATTCACGAATATACCTTGAATATTAATGCTGGTAATAATTCAGCCCGGATCCCTTGGTGAATTTTGGGAAGAGGGCGCAGATGAGTAAGGTTTATATGCTCTGCACAGGAGAGGAAAGACGACTTGAAAGGAATTCTAAACAGTAATTAGCTCGCTCATCCAGCGGAGAAAGAAACCAAAACGTCGGCCAATAATTCATCTCTAATTAGCCCGCACGCCGCCGGAATCTGATGGGCGGCTCCACTGAAAAACTTATCTTACTTCAGGAAAGGGCGTAAGATGAATCCGCATAACTAATCCGGTTTCCCGGGATTGACGATTGCAGATTCTAGATTATACTAAAAATGTTTTCTGAAGCAAGTTTTTTTCTAAAGTGAGTGGTTTTTCTGGGGTAAGTTTTTTTCCCGAAGTAAGGTTTTTTACGTTTTGAAGTAAGTTTTTCCCAGAAGTAAGTTTTTTCTGAAGGTTTTCCTGAAGTAATCTTGTTTCCGGAAGTAAGTTTTTTTAATAAGTAAGTTTTAAGTTTTTAAATTACGGTGTATCCATGAAGTTTTTATCTGAATGAAGCTTTTTTCTAAAGTGAGTATTTTAGTGGAGTCTCCCATCAGACTGAGGTCATGTGGAGGCTAATTAGAGATGAATTATTAGTCGACGTCATGTCTCTTTCTCCATTGGATCAGGCAACTAAATACTGTTTAGAATTCCCTCAAGGTCGTCGTTCCTAATAGTGTCATCCTACTCTCCTTTAATAGCAAGAGGTTTCTGCTTTAACCTAAAGCAGCAGAGTTATACAAAATGTTGCCCAAACAAACATCTTACGGAGATACAGTTTTTGTTCCACAGCTATAGGTCTTTTCAATATTTTTTTTCTACTAAGCTCGAAACAGAATCTGGCTTGAAAGTCTGTGTGTGTATGTGTGAATGTTTTCTTTTTTTACATTTATTCGCAAAATACCCCCATCCTTTTGATGGCTTCAACCCTAAACAACAGTGACAGTTAAAAATTACTCTTAGTAACACGAGTCTTGAAATGGAGAAACAAATCCACAGTCATGTATGGGTAGGTATATTTAAAAATAAATCTCTACAGAGAACTTTCGGGAATCTGTTCGATTCCCATTTTCAATCATTGAGGAGATAGTCAAGGGAATCGAACAGATTCCCGAAGGCTCTCTGTAGGAAAGGAAAAAAAGTCTAGTTTGTATTATACAAGGAGGGAACTCAAGGTTTGGCAATGGAATAATAATAATAATAATAATAATAATAATAATAATAATAATAATAATAATAATAATAATAATAATAACCTGACCAACCCATAAATTTCCCCTGACTGGTTTCACCTTTACTGAAGGCTTACTGTCCTAAAACAGTTCTCCTTTTATCTTAAAAATTTACTCACATTTACTCACATTTTTATCAATTTATCTACTATTTTGTAATTTATTTTTTTAGTAGTGATCCCCTCTTTCTTTGCTTCCCATTACCTTCTGTTACTTCTTTCTAGTGAACACCTTAATATTCTTTGGAAGTTTGAATTTCAAGGCAGTGGCCCCTGTGGTGGGCTTGTTCCATATGAACAGGTTCATCTGCTGAACAATAATAATAATAATAATAATAATAATAATAATAATAATCTTATTATTATTAATAATATTTATTATTAATAATAAATAATAATAATAATAATAATAATAATAACAATAATAATAATAATAATAATAATATTAATAATTATTATTATTATTATTATTATTATTATTATTATTATTATTATTATTATTAATATTATTATTAATATTATTATCCTCAATGTGACTAATACTCTGTGTTTTATACGCATAGCTACCTAGAATCTTTACTGGGACACTGAAGTTGTACGAAATCAAGAGGCTATTGAGAGTGGTGACCAAAGTAATATCAGCAAAAGCAGCACAGGGAAGTTTCCTTATACCCCACGTGAAGGTTAAACCAGGATGAAAGTATATTTAGATTATTTATTGGACAAGCAGCCTTTGATGGAAATATATAAAGAATTTTTTTGTGGGGATACTCTCCAGATATTGAGATTGTTCCATAAGAAGACAAGTTATTGATTGATTGTTTTATGTTCATGAATACTTGCGTCGCAATGTATAGGTTACTGCCGCCGAAAGAAAGTTTAAGTGAGTTTCATTTTTATTTAAATCTATGTAGGACGGGTAGTGTCGTCAGTGCACCTCATGTGGTGCACTGTAGGCATTACTTAAGGTTCTTTGCAGCGTCCCTTTGGCCCCTAGCTGCAATCCCTTTCATTCCTTTTGCTGTACCTCCGT
Organism: Macrobrachium rosenbergii; assembly: GCF_040412425.1. NCBI lineage: Eukaryota > Metazoa > Arthropoda > Malacostraca > Decapoda > Palaemonidae > Macrobrachium > Macrobrachium rosenbergii. Next base: position 31,182,023 of record NC_089748.1, read on the forward strand.
TCCTTTTCTCTTTCTTTCATCTTACTTTCTTAACCTTCTCCTAACAATTATTCATAGTGCAACTTCAAAAGGTTTTCCTCCTGTTACGCCTTTCAAACCTTTTTACTCTCAATTGCCCTTTCAGCGCCAAATGACCTCATCATAGGTCCCAGGGCGTCGCCTTTGGCCTAAATTTTATATTCTATTCTACTCTGTTTTGATGTAGAAGGCGCCCAAAGGGCTAGTAAACCACCTTACCCCTTTTCCTACCGGCAGACTTAGCTAGGCCTATAACGTCACCCTCTGGTCCACATTCACAAATAACTGAAAATTATGCGATATAGAAGACTTGAGTTTCCGAAGGAGAATGAAAGGGTAAGGCGAATCACTCCTGAAGAGTATCATTTGCATATAGAGTGGAAGGACAAGAGAGGGGATCTGAAGTTGGCCATTGATGATTCTATAGTGGAGAGAGGCCCAAAAAAACTCCGAATCTTAATTCGAAATAAATTAAGAAAGTTCTCGCGAACCACTCTTCTCGAAGAGCGACAGCCAAAACTCAGATAATGATTCACTTATAAGGATAAGAATTCGTTTTTGGTATATGCTTGCGTGTGACTGCTTACAGAGTTAAGTCAACTCCAACATGATGTAAGGGGAATTATTTTGCCTGTTGGTTTAATGAAATGTAGCGTTTTGTGAGTTCGTTTGTACTGAATGAGTCACAAAATACTGAATGACTTGTATATATGTAGGCTTGACATGAATACAATTGTATAAGGTTAAGTGGTAGATGTAGGATTGACATGACTACAATTGCTGTAAAAGGTTAAGTAGTATATGTAGGTTTGACGTGAATACAATTGCTGTGTAGAGTTGTGTGGTATACGTAGGATTGACATGAATGCAAGTGCTGTGTAAGGGTGTGTGGTATACGTAGGATTGACGTGAATACAAGTGCTGTATAGAGTTTTGTGACATATGTAGGATTGACATGAATACAGTTGTGGTATAGACATGAATACAGTTGTGGTATAGAGTTGTCTGGTATATGTAGGATTGACATGAATACAGTTGCTTTATAGGGTTGTCTGGTATATGTAGGACTGACATGAATTGTTGTGGTTTAGGGTTGTATGGTAAATGTAGGACTGACATGAATATAGTTGCAGTATGTGGTTGTATGCTATATGTAGGACTCACATGAATACAGTTGCAGTATTAGGATGTGTGGTATTTGTAGGATACAGTTGCAGTATTAGGATGTGTGGTATTTGTAGGATTATCATGAATACAATTGCTGTATAAGGTTGTGGTATACATAGGATGGACTTAAATACAATTGTTGTATAAGACTGTGTATATATGTAGGATTGACATGAAAACAGTTACTGTATAGGGTTGTATGGTATGCGTAGGACTGACGTGAAAACAATTGCCATGCATACTTACAGTTACGGATATGATGAACTAACTTATCCAGACCATAAGTCATGTTTGCTCTCAATGTTACTCATCTGCTTTCTTTCTCTGTTAACCCTATCTACTCTAACGCCAATTTTTGGCCCATTTCACCTCTTCTAAGGGTACTTTCCATTCAGAGGCTAATGTCTGGGGCTGATGTATAGATCAGTCGTCATTCTTTTCATCTTTCTTTCGTTTAAACACTCCCGTTGGTCATCAATCTCGTTAAGGCAGGTAGAAGAATTCATTCTGAGGCGTTACGTGGTGCGGCTAATCCGTCTTGGGAATTTTATGGGAATCGTGACACCCTCTACGAGGAGATTAAAACATTCAAGGATTAAGCGATATGCTGATCTCGTTTCTTGAAGGGGAAAGAAAATGTCTTTTCTAAGCTGAAATAATTAATTTCTGAACTGCTGTAGTAAATGGGTAAATTTTCCTGAGAAAATTGTTCCTTGAATTATCGAGGTTATTCTAGAACAACTGTTGTAAGTTTTCCTGAGGAAATTATATTTTATAATTTATAGTTATTGATGATTTTCTAGTATAATTTTTATGTATTTTGAAATATTAATAGCCACATGACACACATAGGACTTAAAAGGCTTCTGTTCCAGTAGAACTGTTTGTCATGTCTTCACATTTTTTTTTATGAACTCATTGTCCACAACATGTTACAGTTTAATTTCGTAGGAGTGTTGGTGAAAAGAATTTACAGAGGCAAAAGCATTTTCATGCAGTCATTCATCTTGCTAAATACAAATGTTTTCAGTAATTTAGTACCACAGTCTTCACCCAGCAGTGAAGATGCAATGCATAACTAACTTAATACAAATCTCCTTGTATTTTAATAATTTACTCGCATTTTTATATAGTGATTTATTAATTTATTAATTTACTTTTTTTTTAATAAGTGATCTCTCCTTTCTGTATTTCCCATTACCTGCTGTTAATTCTTTCAAAATGAACATCATATTCTTTGGAAGCATGAATTTTTGGCCTCTGCGCTGGACTTGTTCCATATGAATAGGGTTCGTCTTCTGAATAATAATAATAATAATAATAATAATAATAATAATAATAATAATAATAATAATAATAATAATAGTAATAATAATACCGTATACCAATAACTGTGAAGAAGTAGTTATGTCATATTACTGACTTGGGTAATATTCATTATAAGGCCACTCTGTTCCCCTTTGTACGCCTTATTTTCATTTTTATATTTATTGATACAAAAAACATTATAAAAGAGAGAAAGGGAAAGAGGGAGTTTATGTGAGAGAGAGAGAGAGAGAGAGAGAGAGAGAGAGAGAGAGAGAGAGAGAGAGTTATATGAAAACTTTTATGGAGAATTTACATTTAATGATACTATTTTTTTTATAGATTTTTATAAAGATAAATAGTAATTATATTTCAAGCTCAGGTTGTGAAAATATTTTCTTGGCCAGTAACTCACACATAGAATGAGTGTGTGCGTGTGTGTGTGCGTGAGAGAGAGAGAGAGAGAGAGAGAGAGAGAGAGAGAGAGAGAGAGAGAGAGAGAGAGAGAGAGAGAGAGGTTTAGAAAGCCCCAAAGAGGAAAGAATGCATTATGCATAGAAACAGTTATGTCTTATCTACTTATTCTTGAATGGAAGACAAGATCAGAGCTGTGCTCGACTACAAGGGGAAGATGGCCCACTGGGAAAAGTTCCCCAAAAATAAGAATAAATGTATTATCTTAGGTTTACGAGAGAGAGAGAGAGAGAGAATTTGTATGTTTGTAAATTTTACAATTCAGGCAACATACAGATACAAGTATAGTTATAAGTTATAGTTCTAAATTAGTATTTGCTGATTACGTTATTCAAATACATGTATTCCTTGAATATCTCGACGTTCCACTGGAACAAATTTAAAAGGAAGTTCAGTTCCAGTACACTTGTTGTCTCGCTGTGGTAATTCCGTGCCGGCGAAGCTTTCCCTGATTATAAGTGAGTTTCCAGAGTAAGGGAAAAGGGAAAGTACCTAGCTTTCTTTTGCTGGGAAAGCAAAATGGATTCTAGCATCCGTTTATGGTTGACGCTATACAATGCTGGTAAGGATTGGCCCATCTGTCCTTCCTGCACTCAGTCTCTGTACTGTACTGCACCTAATGGTTTGCCTGTTGTTGAGAGAGAGAGAGAGAGAGAGAGAGAGAGAGAGAGGGAGCAAGTACCCTTCGATCTGTGGTCTAGCCTAAAGTGATGTATATATAGGACCTGAAACAGAAGTCGTGTGAAACATTTCCACCTTCAGCTCTGAGACAGAAGTCCTGTGAAACTTAATGACTTTGGAAGCTACATAAATCCATACAAGCTTTATGTTCTCCTTTGATGTGGCATTAGTTGAGGTTCTTTGCAGCGTCCCTTCGTCCCCTAGCTGCTACAGCCCCTTTTATTCCTTTTACTGCACCTCAGTCCCTAGTGCAACTGTTTCGTAGTGAAAGTGCAAAAGGTTTTCCTCCTGTTACACCTTTCAAACCTTTCTACTCTCAAGTTCCCTTTCAGCGCTGATTGACTTCTTCATCATAGGTCCCGGCGCTTGGCAATTAGCCTAAATTTTATGTTCAAATTCCTGATTATTGTCAACTGCTTTCAAATTTTCAAGATTATTGAGCACAGACCTACTTATTGTTCACCGTGTTCTTATTTACAAAGTGCTTAGTATTACACTTATATTTTAAATGAGATAATAATTGTCTCACTTAAATAATGAGATAATTATTATCTCATTATTTCATACTAAGTTTAACGCTGTCATCCACTGTGTTAATTTCGCTGAAACCAATGTATATATATAAATAAATAAATATATATATATATATATATATATATATATATATATATATATATATATATATATATATATATATATATATATATATATATACTGTATATACATATATACAGTATATATATAGTATATATATACTATTATCTCTCTCTCTCTCTCTCTCTCTCTCTCTCTCGCTCTCTCTCTCTCTCTCTCTCTCTCTCTCTTCTATATATATATATATATATATATATATATATATATATATATATATATATATATATATATATATATATATATATATAAATATATATATATATATATATGTGTGTGTGTGTTTATGCATATACTGTATATACATATGTATATTTACATATATATATATATATACATATACATATATATATATATATATATATATATATATATATATATATATATATATATATATATATATATATATATATATATATATATATATATATATATATGTTTCGTTAATTCTACATAATTCAAACAATCCACAAAAACATTACTTTCCATTTATTTATTCCATCAGCATGTCAAAACAATTACTGAACATTGTCATGAATTTCAAAAAACCTATTAAAATGGAACATTCCTCATAGTTTATTTCATTCAGCAATATGTCAGACCATTTATTTTAACCTTTTTGTGATGGGCATGCCTAGTCTGCAAACGTTTAGCTGATAGATTTAGCCCAAAAACGTTTTCAAACTTTTGAAGTAAACTTACTCATTATCTCCAAATTCAACACGTGGAGGGTCCGTCGGTGCACCACGCGGTGCACTGTAGGCGTTCTTTGTGGCGTCCCTTCGGCCCCTAGCTGCTGCAACCCCTTTCATTCTTTTTGCTGTACCTCCTTTCATATTCTCTTTCTTCCATCTTACTTTCCTGCACCCTCTCCTAACAATTGTTTCATAGTGCAACTGCAAAAGGGTTTCCTCGTGTTACACCTTTCAAACATTTCTGCTAACAGTTTCGCCTTCTGTTACACCTTTCAAACCTTTCTACCCTCAATTTCTCCTCTTGTTACAGTCCTCCTGTTACACCTTTCAAACCTTTTCATTCTGTTTCTCCTCCTGTTACACCTTTCAAACCTTTCTACCCTCAATTTCTCCTCTTGTTACAGTCCTCCTGTTACACCTTTCAAACCTTTTTATTCTGTTTCTCCTCCTGTTACACCTTTCAAACCTCTTTACTCTATTTCTCCTCCTGTTACACCTTTCAAACCTTTCTTCTCTCAATTTTTCCTCTCGTTACACCCTTCAAACCTTTCTACTCTCAATTTCTCCTCTTGTTACACCTTTCCAACCTTTTCACTCTCTGTTTCTCCTTTTTTTACACCTTTCAAACCTTTTTACTGTTTCTCCTCCTGTTAAACCTTTCAAACCTTTTTACTGTTCCTCCTCCTGTTAAACCTTTCAAACCATTTTACTCTTTCTCTCTTCTTGTTAGGCCTTTCAAACCTCTTTACTCTGTTTCCCTTTCAGCGCTTAATGAACTCATCATAGGTCCCAGAGCTTGATTGGACCCTGGCTTGAATTTTATATTCCATTCCATTCTAACACATGGAAACGAAATCTCTCACGTGAAAACAAATAGAATTTACCATATAGCTAAGAGAATTCACAATAATTCCTTAAAGAGGAAACACGAAGGAATTACTCAGCCTCGTCTGTGGTAGACCAAATTAGTATCTCCTGTCTTTAGATCATGCTCGACTTCCACTCTCCCTGAGGATGTTGTGCAGTTAGGACCGCGAAAGTTCAGTCGAAGATGCAATGCATTACAACCATAAAACAATTCTTCTTGTATTTTAGTAATTTATTTATATACATGCTTAATTTGTTTTCTTTTCTAATAATGATCTCCTCTTTCTGTATTTCCCATTACCTTCAGTTACTTCTTTCAAATGAAAAACGTCTTCTTTGGAAGCTTGAATTTCAGGTCAGTGGCCCCTGTGGTGGGCTTGTTCCATATGAATAGCGGTGTGTTTCCTGAATAATAATAATAATAATAATAATAATAATAATAATAATAATAATAATAATAATATTTTATTGTGATTTCCATATGCGTTATTTTGAATTTCGGTAGGATTCTTGGACATTCACCATTTCGAAAGTCAACACGATTTAAAAATAGCTTTATGTCAACAAGCTGGAACTGAACTGACTCGTGGGTTAAAACGATACTTCAATACAAATGTCATCAATATTTATCTGAATGGGTAACCAGCTTCATAAAGCATTGATGATGATGGAGTAAAATGGTGAATCTTTTTTTTTTTTTGTAATTTAGTAAATAATTCCAATGATCAAATATGGTCCGTCTTTAAATTCAAGATTTTAATTTGCTGAATAAATACGTTAGTCTGTCTCCACATGAGATTAAGCGTCTACAGCAAACACATAAACACACACAGACACACACACACACACAAACGTGCGCGCGAGCATATGTACATAGTTGTATATATACGAATTTTATGTGTATAGGTATGTATGATATATACTGTATAAATATACATACATACACACACACACACATATATATATATATATATATATATATATATATATATATATATATATATATATATATATATATATATATATATATATACATATATATATATATATATATATATATATATATATATATATATATATATATATATATATATTATATATATATATATATATTTTATAAATACATGCATAGACATACACACACACACACACATATATATATATATATATATATATATATATATATATATATATATATATATATATATATACACAGTATATATATGAATGAATTTTATCACATCACCGTGATTCATTTACAATACAAGCTTTATACTACAAACGTCCTTTAATATCCAGTTCTCTCTGCCTCGGAAATAATATTCTTTCCTTTATGTCAACCGGAGGAATTTTTTTAGTTGATAATAAGTGTGGTTTAATGCGCGTCACTGTAGCCCTGAGTTCTTGCCTTAAGTGGTTCGAGGCCACGAGACGACGAACTTATTATCAACTAAAAAATTCCCCTTCGGGTAACAAATGTGAAAATATATTATTTCCGAGGTAGAGCGAATTGGATTTTAAAGGATGTCTGTAGCTTAATGCTTACACACACACACACACACACACACACACATATATATATATATATATATATATATATATATATATATATATATATATATATATATATATATATATATATATATATATATATATTATATATATACAGTATAATATATATATATATATATATATATATATATATATATATATATATATATATATATATATATATATATATATATATATATATATATATATATATATATGTATATATGCATACGAGACCGAAAGAATCACAGACGAACTACACAAGTCACAATCTCAGGGAGGCGGATGGTACGATTTTGATCGACAATTGAAGACGGATGACAGAATGATTGACAGCGGGGGGGGGGAGGGGGAGACACGAGATTTGGTGAAGACAAAGAAGTGGCTACGTCGATCAAGTGTTTGTTAGGAAAC
>NC_089748.1:31194845-31209845 GCF_040412425.1 Macrobrachium rosenbergii
ACCCTTTCATATACTTTCATAATATGAGATGTCAGACTCACAGGCCTATAATTACTTGCCTCTAGTCTTGAACCACTTTTGAAAGTAGGAGTAATATATGCTAATTTATGCTCATCATAAATCTTGCCTGTATCTATACTTTGCCTTAATAAGCAAATGGATGATTGAATGAACCACTTTCTTTAACAATATGGCAGGTACTCCATCTGGTCCTGCTGCTGATCCATTTTTAATTTCATTAATAGCCTGCACAATATCGGCTTCTGTAATATCTATATCTGATAAGTATTCAGTATTTTCATCTCTTATTTCTGTATCATTATCTTCATTGTCAATTTAGGTGTAAATTCACTCTTATATCTTTCTGCTAATATGTTACATATTTCCTTTTTTTCATTCGTTAATCGCCCTTCAATTCTTAGAGGGCCTATTTCTACTCTTATTTTATTCATCTTTTTGCATATGAATAAAAATTTTAGGGTTTTGCTTGATATTTTGTAGTGTCATTTCTTCTAGGTTCCATTTTTCATTTTCTTTTGATTGTATAATCTTTTGTTCTGCATTTTCTATCTTACTTTTTAGTTCCATCACTTTCCATGCATTCTTTTCTTTTGCAAGAGCTTTTTCCACTTTCTAATTTTCTGGAACAAGATCCTTCTGTCTCTTGGAATTCGTGACTGATGCTTACTTTTTTCTTCGGTATATATTTTTCCACTATTTCCTCTAATATTTTATATAATATATCGGTATTTACCTGTATATCATCACTTACAAATATGTTTTCCCATTCTTTGTTTAATTCTTCATTTATTTTTGACCAATTTATATTCTTACTATAGAAATTGTATTTTCCATATCCTTCCCATTTTTCGTCTCTTGCTTTTCTTTGTTTTCGTATGTTCTGGAACGGACTGTTAATTCTATGACATTATGGTCCGAAATATCGTGTTATATACTATTATTTCTTTAACATAGTTCACCTCATTCACAAATACTAGGTCTAAAATATTATCCTTTCTTGTTGGTAGGTGATTTATTTGCTGAATGTTATGTTCTAGTAGCATATCTAATAGCTTTTCAAATTGCCTCTTATCTTCTGCACTACTATTGCTCTCTTTTTATATGTATAAATACAACCACAGTCTCCTATTCGTTCTTTCCATTCTACAAAGGAAAGTTAAAGTCTCCGGTTAGGAGTATAGTCCAGTCCTTGTGATTTCTACATATTTCATCCAGTTTTTCAATTATTATGTCAAACTCTTTAGTATTAGGGGTCTAATATTTACAATGTTCACTAATTTTTCAGATTCAAATTCTACCGCTATTAATTCACATTCTGTGTTACTATATTTCTCACAGATTTTTTTCCTTGATTGGCATCTCTCCCATATATCACGGTTCCCCCTTGATTTCTATTTTTTCTATCTGATCTATAAGTTTGGAAACCCTTTATCTGGTCATCATTACCAGTCTCTTGGGAATACCAGGTTTCACTTATATTCAATATTTCTATTTTTTCATTTTGGGTTAGTTCTTCTAAGAACTCTATCTTTCTTTTGAGTTACTCGAAACTAGACCCTTGCGTTCATCACTATGATTGTTTGCATATTATCTCCATTATCTAATATGGGTAATAATAAGGATTTTCCCATGTCTCTTTCCTGTTCTGATATGTTGATCTTTTTCATTTCAGAAATTCGTACATTAAAAATCCAACTTTTTCCATTATATTTGTTCTTCCAGCTTCATATTTATTCACTTTGTGCATAAACCTGCACTTATCTCCATATCTGCACCATCCCCTTGCATCATAGATACATTGCTTGTTCCTTGTGCTATATCTAGGTGCTGATGGCTCATATCGTGGTGCTGACTTTTCATAATGCGTTGTTGGCTTGCTTTTTGCCTTCATCACATGATCTTTGTTCTTTTCTTTATTTGTTTCATTTTTTCCTTGGTTTTTATATGTATTTTATTTTTTGATTTTGATTTTGGTCTTTCATGGCTACAGGATGCATGTACCTACATTTCTTATTAAACCTACATCCATTTCCTTCTTTCCAGTTTCTACATATTTTTGGATGTAGATCTCTGCATTCTCTTCATAGCCATCTAGATATGCACATTTGCCATAGATCTCATAATTGTGACATATCTTGGGATGTTTGTAATAACATCTTTCACCAAACCTGCAATTCCCTCTTTTCAAAAGGGTGCATACTGTGTCTTTCTTTTCTTTTCTTTTTCTTGTTCATTCCTCAGTATGGAGATCTAGGTACAACCTCTTTGGGATTTTATTTTGATTTATCAGGTCATAATTTATTTCTTCATATGTATGTTGCTGTATTGCCTCATATGTAGAATCTATGAGTTTCTCTGCATCCATACTATTATCCTGTTCTTTGTTTTCATTAATCTTTTTTCTCTCTTCAGTCTTATTTTCTTCTCTATTTTCCTCTTCTTCCTCTTCTTCATCTTCTTCATCTTCTTCATCCTCCACAATCTGTACATTAAGTCTTGATTTAATGACCTTGTCTATCCATACTAGACATGTTGAGCAAAATATTTTTGTGTCCTTATTTCTATTTTGCTCAACTTCAGCACATGACGGGTGTGTCGGTTGGCAAGCATAGCATTTCCTAATCAGGTTTTTGTGGATTTACAATCTATTTACATAGTTTACATGCTTTAGGCATCCGTTTGCCTATTGCATCAATCAATATATTCACTAATTCCACCTTACTTATTTTCTTTGATGGAATGTGTTGATTTTTGTAGATTTTCTTTATAAGTCTTTTGATAACTTGAACTTTCATTGGTATCTCTTCTATTATTTTTTCATTATATTTTCTACAGATTTGCTCCAGCTTGAAGGATCGTATCCTTTCAATATGTCTGTGAATGATTTCACATCTTTTGGTCAATGCTAATTAATCTCCATGATCAGCAAACCAAGTTCCCTTCCTGCCAATTCATCGTATTGAATATCACCGATGCAAGCTAGATTTCGCCAGTGAGTGAGTGAGTTCAAGCCAGGCATCGTCTTAGGAAAAGAGAGAGAGAGAGAGAGAGAGAGAGAGAGAGAGAGAGAGAGAAAGTGAGTGAGTTCAAGCCAGGCACCGTCTTAGGAAAAGAGAGAGGGAGAGAGAGAGAAGGCAGAAAGTTCAAGCAAGGCACCGTCTTGGGAAGAGAGAGAAAGAGAGAGAGGGGGCCAGTTCAAGTCAGGCACACCGTCCTACGAAAATGAAAGAGAGAGAGAGAGAGAGAGAGAGAGAGAGAGAGAGAGAGAGGGGGCAGAAAAGTTCAAGTCAGGCACACCGTCCTACGAAAATGAGAGAGATAGAGAGAGAGAGAGAGACAGAGAGAGAGAGAGAGAGAGAGAGGGGGAGAAAAGTTCAAGTCAGGCACACTGTCCTACGAAAATGAGAGAGAGAGAGAGAGGGGGGGGCAGAAAAGTTCAAGTCAGGCACACTGTCCTACGAAAATGAGAGAGAGAGAGAGAGAGAGAGAGAGAGGGGGGCAGAAAAGTTCAAATCAGGCACACCGTCCTACGAAAAATGAGAGAGAGAGAGAGAGAGAGAGAGAGAGAGAGAGAGAGAGAGAGAGAGAGAGAGGGGGGCAGAAAAGTTCAAATCAGGCACACCGTCCTACGAAAATGAGAGAGAAAGAGAGAGAGAGAGAGAGAGAGAGAGAGAGAGAGAGAGAGAGAGAGAGAGGAGAGGGGGAGAAAAGTTCAAGTCAGGCACACCGTCCTACGAAATGAGAGAGAGAGAGAGAGAGGGGGGGCAGAAAAGTTCAAGTCAGGCACACCGTCCTACGAAAATGAGAGAGAGAGAGAGAGAGAGAGAGAGAGAGAGAGAGAGAGAGAGAGAGAGGAGGGGGGGCAGAAAAGTTCAGTTCAGGCACACCGTCCTACGAAAATGAGAGAGAAGATGAGAGAGAGAGAGAGAGAGAGAGAGAGAGAGGGGGGGCAGAAAAGTTCAAGTCAGGCACACCGTCCTACGAAAATGAGAGAGAGAGAGAGAGAGAGAGAGAGAGAGAGAGAGAGGGGGGCCAGTTCAAGTCAGGCACACCGTCCTACGAAAATGAGCTATAAGAGAGAGAGAGAGAGAGAGAGAGAGAGAGAGAGAGAGGGGGCAGAAAAGTTCAAGTCAGGCACACCGTCCTACGAAATGAGAGAGAGAGAGAGAGAGAGAGAGAGAGAGGGGGGGCAGAAAAGTTCAAGTCAGGCACACCGTCCTACGAAAATGAGAGAGAGAGAGAGAGAGACGGGGATGGGGGCAGAAAAGTTCAAGTCAGGCACACCGTCCTACGAAAATGAGAGAGAGAGAGAGAGAGAGAGAGAGAGAGAGAGAGAGAGAGAGAAGAGAGAGGGTTCAAAGTTCAAGTCAGGCACACCGTCCTACGAAAATGAGAGAGAGAGAGAGAGAGAGAGAGAGAGAGAGGGGGCAGAAAAGTTCAAGTCAGGCACACCGTACTACGAAAATGAGAGAGATAGAGAGAGAGAGAGAGAGAGAGAGAGAGAGAGAGAGAGGGGGGGCAGAAAAGTTCAAGTCAGGCACACCGTCCTACGAAAATGAGAGAGAGAGAGAGAGAGAGAGAGAGAGAGAGAGAGGGGGGGGCAGAAAAGTTCAAGTCAGGCACACCGTCCTACGAAAATGAGAGAGAGAGAGAGAGAGAGAGAGAGAGAGAGAGAGGGCAGAAAAGTTCAAGTCAGGCACACCGTCCTACGAAAATGGGAAAGAGGGAGAGAGAGAGAGAGAGAGAGAGAGAGAGAGCAGGGGGCAAAAAAGTTCAAGTCAGGCACACCGTCCTACGAAAATGAGAGAGAGAGAGAGAGAGAGAGAGAGAGAGAGAGAGAGAGCAGAAAAGTTCAAGTCAGGCACACCGTCCTACGAAATGAGAGAGAGAGAGAGAGAGAGAGAGAGAGAGAGAGAGAGAGAGAGAGAGAGAGAGAGAGAGGGGGCAGAAAAGTCAAGTCAGGCACACCGTCCTACGAAAATGAGAGAGAGAGAGAGAGAGAGAGAGAGAGAGAGAATGGGGGCAGAAAAGTTCAAGTCAGGCACACTGTCCTACGAAAATGAGAGAGAGAGAGAGAGAGAGAGAGAGAGAGAGAGAGAGAGAGGGGGCAGAAAAGTTCAAGTCAGGCACACCGTCCTACGAAAATGAGAGAGAGAGAGAGAGAGAGAGAGAGAGGGGGGGCAGAAAAGTTCAAGTCAGGCATTTCATTCCTACGAAAATGAGAGAGAGAGAGAGAGAGAGAGGGGGGGCAGAAAAAGTTCAAGTCAGGCACACCGTCCTACGAAAATGAGAGAGAGAGAGAGAGAGAGAGAGAGAGAGAGAGAGAAGAGAGAGAGAGAGAGAGAGAGAGAGAGAGAGAGAGAGGAGGGGGCAGAAAAGTTCAAGTCAGGCACACCGTCCTACGAAAATGAGAGAGAGAGAGAGAGAGAGAGAGAGAGAGAGAGAGAGAGGGGGGGCAGAAAGTTCAAGTCAGGCACACCGTCTCTACGAAAATGAGAGAGATTTTTCCACTTTCTAAGAGAGAGAGAGAGAGAGAGAGAGAGAGAGAGAGAGAGGGGGCAGAAAAGTTCAAGTCAGGCACACCGTCCTACGAAAATGAGAGAGAGAGAGAGAGAGAGAGAGAGAGAGAGAGAGAGAGAGAGAGAGAGAGAGGGGGGGCAGAAAAGTTCAAGTCAGGCACACCGTCCTACGAAAATGAGAGAGAGAGAGAGAGAGAGAGAGAGAGAGAGAGAGAGAGAGAGAGAGAGAGGGGGCAGAAAAGTTCAAGTCAGGCACCGTCCTACGAAAATGAGAGAGAGAGAGAGAGAGAGAGAGGGGGCAGAAAAGTTCAAGTCAGGCACACCGTCCTACGAAAATGAGAGAGAGAGAGAGAGAGAGAGAGAGAGAGAGAGAGAGAGAGAGAGGGGGCAGAAAAGTTCAAGTCAGGCACACCGTCCTACGAGAATGAGAGAGAGAGAGAGAGAGAGAGAGAGAGAGAGAGAGAGAGGGGGGCAGAAAAGTTCAAGTCAGGCACACCGTCCTACGAAAATGAGAGAGAGAGAGAGAGAGAGAGAGAGAGAGAGAGAGAGAGAGAGAGAGAGAGAGAGAGAGAGAGAGGGGGGGCAGAAAGTTCAAGTCAGGCACACCGTCCTACGAAAATGAGAGAGAGAGAGAGAGAGAGAGAGAGAGAGAGAGAGAGAGAGAGAGAGAGAGAGAGAGAGAGAGGGGGGGCAGAAAAGTTCAAGTCAGGCACACCGTCCTACGAAATGAGAGAGAGAGAGAGAGAGAGAGAGAGAGAGAGAGAGAGAGAGAGAGAGAGAGAGAGAGAGAGGGGGGGCAGAAAAGTTCAAGTCAGGCACACTGTCCTACGAAAAATGAGAGAGAGAGAGAGAGAGAGAGAGAGAGAGAGAGAGAGAGAGAGAGAGAGAGGGGGGGCAGAAAAGTTCAAGTCAGGCACACCGTCCTACGAAAATGAGAGAGAGAGAGAGAGAGAGAGAGAGAGAGAGAGAGAGAGAGAGAGAGAGAGAGAGAGAGGGGGGGGCAGAAAAGTTCAAGTCAGGCACACCGTCCTACGAAAATGAGAGAGAGAAGAGAGAGAGAGAGAGAGAGAGAGAGAGAGAGAGGGGGCAGAAAAGTTCAAGTCAGGCACACCGTCCTACGAAAATGAGAGAGAGAGAGAGAGAGAGAGAGAGAGAGAGAGAGAGAGAGAGAGGGGGCAGAAAAGTTCAAGTCAGGCACACCGTCCTACGAAAATGAGAGAGAGAGAGAGTCAGCACACGTCCCACGAAAAGAGAGAGAGAGAGAGAGAGAGAGAGAGAGAGAGAGAGGGGGGCAGAAAAGTTCAAGTCAGGCACACCGTCCTACGAAAATGAGAGAGAGAAGAGAGAGAGGGGGGGCAGAAAAGTTCAAGTCAGGCACACCGTCCTACGAAAATGAGAGAGAGAAAGAGAGATGGGGGGCAGAAAAGTTCAAGTCAGGCACACCGTCCTACGAAAATGAGAGAGAGAAAGAGAGATGGGGGGCAGAAAAGTTCAAGTCAGGCACACTGTCCTACGAAAATGAGAGAGAGAGAGAGAGAGAGAGAGAGAGAGAGAGAGGAGGGGCAGAAAAGTTCATGTCAGGCACACCGTCCTACGAAAATGAGAGAGAGAGAGAGAGAGAGAGAGAGAGAGTGTGTAAATATGTTTAAAAGTGAAGAGCCTGATGTTTGCTCATGGGACATCTAATTTCTTATCGCAAAGAGAAGCCTCAAGGGGCAGTTGAAGGCATTTGCGTTTGAGTAAGGAGGTGGTTAAAAGTCTAAGTTAGCACGAGAGTAAGTGGTCGATTAGACCGGTACCTGAGTGTAGCTTTAACTGATGATGGCATGATGAGTGAAGAAGTGAAACATTCAATAGATGAAGTAAGAGATACCCCAGGGAAAGATTAGGAAGAGAAAAGGATGCGTAAATGTTAAATAGTAAACGAAATGCGGAAGCTGATAGCATGAAGTCATTTCGTAGTGTATGTAGGGTATACAGGTTTAACTTGAAATGATGGAAAAGTGAGTATGGGCGAGCTGATTGTAAAATATTGGTTTGAAATAACAAGGACCGATTGTAAAATAGTAGTTTAGAAATAGCAAGGACCGATTGTAAAATAGTGGTTTGAAATAGCAAGGACCGATTGTAAAATAGTAGTTTGAAATATCAAGGATCGATTGTAAAATAGCAGTTTGAAATAGCAAGGACCGATTATAAAATAGTTTGAAATAGTAAGGACCAATTGTAAAATAGTAGTTTGAAATAGTAAGGACCAATTGTAAAATAGTAGTTTGAAATAGCAAGGACCAATTGTAAAATAGTGGTTTGAAATAGCAAGGACCGATGCAAAGAGTGAAATATTTTTTGACAGAAATTTTTATGTATCGTTTAATTAATCAAGAATATTACCGCAAGCTTTGAACGCTGTTATTTTATTATTATTATTATTATTATTATTATTATTATTATTATTATTATTATTATTAATCTGAACATGAACCCTGTATTCATAAGAAACAAGCCCACTGCAGGGGACGTTGACTTGAAATTCAAGCTTTCAACACATGTATTTATTTGAAAGCAGTAACAGAAGGTAATAGGAAATAAAGAAAGAACAGGTTAGTCTTTATAATGGAAAAAAATATCTTATCAAACAAATTAATAAATAAATGGATAAATATGTAAATAAGTTATTAAAACACAAGGAGAATTGTTTTAGGGTAGTAATGTGTTGCATCTTTGCTTGAACTTTTGAAATTCACAACATCCTCAGGGAGACTGTCCCACAGTCCAACAGTGCGAAGAATAAAGGACCTCTGGAACTGAGAAGTTCGACAGCGAGACACATTAACTGGTTAATGGTGCTGCTGTTAAGCAAACCTGGTCGCTCTCGGCAGGAAAAGGGTATCAGGGATCAATTGTGAATGTGAAAGATCTCCGTTAAAATACAACTTATGAAAAATGGACAAACAAGAGACCCTCCTAATGCGTAAGGAAAACTAGATAGAACTTTGAAAGCAAAATAACAGTTTTTAGCTAAAACTCTTGTAAATTCAAGATTTACCCATCTCATCCCCTTGATTATTCGCTATTAAATAGTGGACCCTGAAGAATAGTTTTCAGTCAAATTCCTAAAAGAATTTTAGAACATTATCCTCTAAAAGTTTCTGGATCCAGTTCCAGTTCACTGTATTAGCCGAGCAAGAGTAATCGAAATTTTTTGCTGTAATTTCCGTAGCTGGATAGCGCCGTCAGTGCCCCTCACGCGGTGCACTGTAGGCATAACTTAAGGTTCTTTGCAGCTTCCCTTCGGCCCCTAGCTGCAACCCATTTTATTCCTTTTACTGTAACTCCGTTCATACGCTTTCTTTCCTCAACCCTCTCCTAACACTTGTTTCATAGTGCAGTGAAATTCACCTTGTTTTTTAATGATATACTTACATTTTATCTATTTATTTATTAATTTGATTTATATTTTCTTCCAAATAGCTGACCTCCTTCTGTTACTTCTTTTAAATGAACACATTCTTTGGAAGATTGAATCTGAAGTAGGTGGCCCCTGTGGTGGGCTTGTTCCATATTATTAATATAAAATGCGCCGAAGGTTCTTCGGCGCAATCGAGTTTTCTATACAGCTTATAATCAAGGCCACCGAAAATACATCTATCTTTCGGTGGTCTCCGTATATTGCTGTATGAGCCGCGGCCCATGAAACTTTAACCACGACTCGGTAGTGGCCTATCCTATATAGTTGCCAGAAGCGCGATTATGGCTAACTTTAACCTTAAAATAAAAACTACTGATGCCAGAGGGCTGCAATTTGGTATGTTTGATGATTGGAGGGTGGATGACCAACATACCGATTTGCAGTCCTCTAGCCTCAGTAGTTTTTAAGCTCTGAGGGCGGACAGAAAAAAGTGCGGACAGAATAAAGTGCGGACGGACAGACAAAGCCGGCACGATAGTTTTCTTAAAACAACAATAATAATAATAATAATAATAATAATAATAATAATAATAATAATAATAATAATAATAATAATAATAATAATAGCTTATTTCTAACTTTTCAAAAATATATGCAAAGTGTTCCTCAAAGAATTTTTAAAAGTGGTTTTCTAAATGATCGTCGTGAGCGTTACAATATATGTAAATCTCATCAATCCTTGTCTGTGAAACTCCTAAGACTCCTTTTCGTGCAGGATTCAGCCGCAATCCTCCAAGGCTCCTTCCTCAACTGATCATATTTAATACCGATAACATCCTTCCCGACTCTTCTAAAGCCAACGGGGGAAGAGGCAGTGATTTCTGGCCATTCGATGTTTAGGATAAAAGGGACTTAACGTCCTCTGCCCAGCCGAACTTTTGGGAGGAAAAGTCAAGGTCATTTTTCCTTGCGTCAGCATTCGAGCTACTCATCTCTCTCTCTCTCTCTCTCTCTCTCTCTCTCTCTCTCTCTCTCTCTCTCTCTCTCTCTTTTCAAGCTATCATTTCCATGCTTGACTCTTCCTTCCTTCCTTGAGACGAGTCCTCGAATTCTATTTCCCTGAGATGTTGGATAATCTCTCTCTCTCTCTCTCTCTCTCTCTCTCTCTCTCTCTCTCTCTCTCTCTCTCTCTCTCTCTCTCTCTCTCTCTTTTCAAGCTATCATTTCCGTGCTTGACTCTTCCTTCCTTCCTTGAGAGCAGTCCTCGAATTCCATTTCCCTGATATGTTGGATAACGTCTCTCTCTCTCTCTCTCTCTCTCAAACACACACATTTGCCATTAGTTTACCTGAACAAATGTAGCATTTCGATTTTAAATAGGATAGTTTTCTGTTGTTGATTTAATCTCTCTCTCTCTCTCTCTCTCTCTCTCTCTCTCTCTCTCTCTCTCTCTCTCTCTCTCTCTCTCTCTCTCTGTATGGAAGGGGAAGAAGCTTTTTGGCCTCTGTCTCAGACGCTCCTGTAAACATACAGCCTCCCATTACATCCCATGTTGACTCGGGAAGATCAGTATATAATTCTTTCCAGCCCCACGTACAAAGGCTGTGGGAATTACCTCTCTGATTCCACACTTTTCCCACTTCCCACTGTAATCATCCATCTTCCAGTGGGCTGTTTTTTTTTTTTTTTATGTATCCCTTGGTGATAGGCTCCTCCACCCCAATTTCTTTTCTCACCTACTTCTCACACCACCTTCCCCCTGCCCCGTCCCTAAGCCTTTTTGACCTTTAGGCTGAGTGAAATGAAGGAATTGATTTGTTTGTTTTGCATGTATCTTCGATTTTGCTGTTAATGGAAATGTGTGCATTACGATATATATATATATATATATATATATATATATATATATATATATATATATATATATATATATATATATATATATATATATATATATATATATATAAAATTATATTTATATATATATGTATATATATATATTATATATATGGACACATATATCCATATTTATATAATATATGTGTGTGTATATATATATATATATATATATATATATATATATATATATATATATATATATATATATATATATGTGTGTATATATGTGTGTGTGTGTATAATGTTATCATTAATAACTTGAAAGTTATATTTATATTTTGTACTGAAATGTTACATATATGTTTGTGTGTAATGTTATCATTAATAACATGTATGTTATATTTATATTTTTGTATTAAAACTAATCTGTATAACACTTGTAATCTAGAGCTTGAACACGTTATTAAAGAAAAGATGAAGCATTATTTTATGACAATTTAAAACCCCTGCGCCCCCTGCCCCCCGCCCCCGCCAGGTGAGAACACTTAGTATGATTGTCGTATTATTATGTGTGAAAAAATGCTTGCTTTTCCTGAAAATGTCATTTTAAGTGAAATAGATTAACTACAGATATCTGATAAGCATAGCCTATATACACAAAAAATTTATATAAATTGTTAAAGACGACTGGGATACGTCTTTAAAACAAAGAGGATACATCATTAAACATAAAGAGGATCCATCATTAAAAACAAAGGGATACATCATTAAAAACAAAGGGATACATCATTAAAAATAAAGGTGATGCATCATTAAAAACAAAGCGGATACATCATTAAAAACAAAGGGGATGCGTCATTAAAAACAGTGATACATCATTAAAAACAAAGGGATACATCACTAAAAACAAAGGGATACATCATTAAAAACAAAGGGATACATCATTAAAAGGTGAAACATCATTAAAAAGAAAGGGGGTGCGTCATTAAAAAAGTGATACATCATTAAAAACAAAGGGATACATCACTAAAAGGGATACATCATTAAAAAGTGATACATCATTAAAAACAAAGGGATACATCATTAAAAAGTGAAACATCATTAAAAAGAAAGGGGGTGCGTCATTAAAAAAAGTGATACATCATTAAAAACAAAGGGATACATCATTAAAAAGTGAAACATCATTAAAAAGAAAGGGGGTGCGTCATTAAAAAAAAGTGATACATCATTAAAAACAAAGGATACATCATTAAAAACAAAGGGATACATCATTAAAAACAAAAGGGATGCATCACTAAAAACAAAGGGGATAAATCATTCAAAACAAAGGGGGAACATGATTAAAAACAGAGGAAATACAGTATTAAAAACAAAGAGGAAACATGATTAAAAACAGAGGAAATACATCATTAAAAACAAAGGTGATACATCCTTAACAACAGAGAATGCATTAATTAAAAACAAAGAGGATCCATCGTTAAAAACAAAGGGGGTACATCATTAAAAACAAAGAGGATACATCGTTAAACACAAAGGGGATACACCATTAAAACAAAGAGGATCCATCGTTAAACACAAAGGGGATACATCATTAAAAACAAAGAGGATCCATCACTAAAAACAAAGTGGACCACCTTTAAAAACAAAGATTGCATCATTAAAAGCAGATGATACATTTTTTAAAACAAAGGGGATACATCACTGAAAACGAAAATGATACATTGTTAAAAACAAAGAGGATACATCATTAAAAACAAAAGTGGATACATAATTAAATACAAAGGGGATACATCGTTTATACATCTTTAAATACAAAGAGGATACATAATTAAAAACGAAGAGAATACTCAGTAAAATCAAAAAGGATACATCATAAAAAACAAAGAGCATACACCATTAAAAGTAAAAGGGGATCCATAATTAAATACAAAGAGGATACAGCGTTGATACATCTTTAAAAACGAAGGGGGATACATCATTAAAAACGAAGGGGGATACATCATTAAAAACGAAGGGGGATACATCATTAAAAACAAAAAGGATACATCATTAAAAACAAAGATGGTAAATCTTGAAAGTCTCTGGAGAAGAGAGACTCACCTCCAATAGTCTTGCACGTAAGGACGACCCTTCCGCCCTCCAGGTAAGGACCCGCCGTGTCCTTCACCAGGTTGCCACTCTCGTCAGTGATGACAGGATGCGAAGGAGGAACTGTCCGGAGCGAAGGAAGAAAGAGAAAGGGAAAAAGAAAGCTGTAGAGAATTTATTAACATGATTTAAGAAAATAGGAAAGGAAAAGAAAGCTTTAGATATATTATTAATATAAAGAGAGATTTGAGGTCAGTATCCAGCTCTGTGAATCGGAGCGCGGTAAGTCAACCAATTGGACCTTTGTAGGTCAACCGGTTGGACAACTGGACCTTTGTAAGTCAACCAGCTGCACCTTGGGAAGTAAAAAAAATGGACCTTTCTCATTCAACCAATCTTTGTAAGTCGAACAATTGGATTTTTGTAAGTCGTCAGTTGGGCCTTAGTAAGTCAACCAATTGGATCTTTGTAAATCAACCAATTGGACTTCTGTAGGTCAACTAGCTGAACCTTTGAAAGTAGAAAAAAAAGTGGACCTTTGTAAGTCAAGAAACTAGATCTTTGTAAGTTAACCAATTGGACCTTTGAAAGTCAACCAGTTGGACCTTTGTAACTAACCAATTGGACCTTTGTAAGTCAACCAATTGGACCTTTGTAAGTCAACCAATTGAACCTTTGTAAGTCAGCCAATTGGACCTTTGTAAGTAAGTCAATTGGACATTTGTAAGTCAGTCAATTGGACATTTTTAAGTAAGTCAATTGGACATTTGTAAGTCAGTCAATTGGACATTTGTAAGTAAATCAATTGGACATTTGTAAGTAAGTCAATTGGACATTTGTAAGTCAGCCAATGGGACTTTTGTAAGTCAGCCATGATGATAAGGAAATATGAACAGGAATTAAAGAATAATATTATACCTTCTTACGCCTACGTACTTACCGATAACTACCAAAAGTACCGTCGACGTCTTGGACGGGCCCCTCTCGTAATCGACCCTGCAGCGGTACGTGTCCTGGTCGAGGGACCTGACGGGGGTGACCTTGAGGCTGGGAGGATTTAGCGTCGGGTCGAAGAATGCCCTTTGACCTAACACGGTCTCGTCGCTCCAGTGCCTCCCCGACTCGGGCTGCCGCAGGTCGTAGCTGGAAAAGAAAAATGGAAAGCGGATGTGAGTGGAATTGTTAACTGAAACTTCTTAAAGGATCGGGACAGAAGTGTGTACGTATGTATGTATGTATGTATGTATGTATGTATGTATGAGTGTGTGTGTGTGTATGTTTGTATGTAGATCATATATATATATATATATATATATATATATATATATATATATATATATATATATATATATATATATATATATATATATATATATATATATATATATATTTATACACACACACCAGGCCAGGGTGGCAAAGAGACAGTCGATCATCTATAGGGGATATTTATTTGCCGACGCGTTTCGTAACACATTGTTACATCACCAAGGCTAAAAGAGAATATATACAAATTAAAATACATGGAATAAAACTAACGACTTTAAGAGTCTCAGCATGCTATATAAATATACAATAAAACAAGACAATTCAGAAAAAACACCTGCTAGAATAAAAGTTGAGGACTAAATGACTAAAAGGGAAAAGGAAAGCGGCAAGGAATTGTCTTGTTTTGAAGTATATTTATTAAGCATGTTGAGACTCTTGAAGTCGTTAGTTTTATTCCATGTGTTTTAATTTGTGTATTTTCTCTTTTAGCCTTCATGATGTAACAATGTGTTACGAAGTGCGTCGGCAAATAAATATCACCTGTAGATGACTGATTGTCTCCTTGTCACACTGTCCTGTGGCTTGCTTGCGCCAACAACTACTGTTATATTTATATATATATATATATATATATATATATATATATATATATATATATATATATATATATATATATATATATATATATATATATATATATATATATATATATATATATATATATATATATATATATATATATATATATATATATATATATATATATATATATATATATATATATATATGAATGAAATTTTATCACATCAACGTGATTCATGTACAAGCATTAAGCTACAAACGTCCTTCAGTATC
>NC_089748.1:31212345-31219845 GCF_040412425.1 Macrobrachium rosenbergii
TGGCGATGGATTTGTTGCAGCAGATGTTGGCTGCTGAGGAGGGTGTTAATCCAGTTCCCGAGGACGTTATGGTGGCTAAACCATAGTCCCCTGTTCAGAAGAAGTATTCTTCTGTGGCAGTTGGGAGGCTGCCGCATCGACATTGTGATGTTCAATGGTTGTCCTCGAGGTTCTTGGAGTGTGGCTCTGATTATTATTTACTTGGCGATGAGCATGTGTATGGGCTCTTGGTTTATGGTGTATCGTTAATTGTACGTCGTTGTTGAGCAAGAGTAATGGCTTTTGTTGTGTATGGTGTATTACCACTATTATTATTATTTAAATAAGAGTAATATTGTGTACGGCGCATTATCACTATTAATGTTATTGTAAGCAAGTGCTGCTCTTTTGATGATTTATTATTTTTATATTTAGTATTGCTGCTGTTTTAATTATTATGATATGTTGGTCTTTTCTGCTAAGTGATGAAATATTTAAGGTTTTTTTTTATATTTTGGCCATTGTTTGTCTTCTTGCAGTGTAATATGTTAATAATTATTGTTTAACTGTCTCTGTGTTTTCCAAAACCTGAACTCATGTGTACATTTGTAAGATATTTATGTATAGTAAATTAGATATAAGGTATTGAGGTATTTTCTTTGGCTCCCTCACTCTTTGGTTGTTGCAGTCTATCAGTCCACTCCAGTCCCATACTGTGTATATTTATGAAACTATCGACCCCACAGAAATAGGGGTTGTCATAATATATATATATATATATATATATATATATATATATATATATATATATATATATATATATATATATATATTTATATTTATATTTATATACTGCTCAAAAATTTAAAGGAACTTGAACTGAAACAGAGTTCAAACAATTATATATTTATTCTAACAGGGGACATGATATGAAATAACCGGGACAGTTATTCAAGAATGAAAAAATTGAATTATTTTAATCAGTTTCCTTCAGCTAACATCTTATGGAATTCATTTGCCCTACTGCCTGAAAAAAAAAAACAAAGATTTTCTTTAAGAAAAGAAAAATGTGGACTAATTATTTTACTGCAAAAATTGGTAACAAACTGAATAAATAAAATTTCAATAGTAGGCATTGCCTCCTCTTGCACCTCGTAGCCATGCTTCTGGGGCAGGTTGCTCCATTCCTTGACGGTTCCTCATTGATCTGGTGGGTATCGTTCTCACCTAGCACTCTGCTGGTCCTGCGTTCGAGTCTCCGGCCGGCCATTGAAGAATTAGAGGAATTTATTTATGATGATAGAAATTCATTTCTCATTATAATGTGGTTCGGATTCCACAGTAAGCTGTAGGTCCCGTTGCTAGGTAACCAATTGGTTCTTAGTCACATAAAATAAATATAATCCTTCGGGCCAGCCCTAGGAGAGCTGTTAATCAGCTCAGTGGTCTGGTTAAACTAAGTTACACTTCTTTTTCCATTCCTTGACAAGGGCCTGTGCAAGCTCCCTGACATGTTGTGGGGGTTTGGGGTGGCCTGAAACTCTTCTGTACAATAAGTAAGTATACCTTAGTTTAACCAGACCACTGAGCTGATTAACAGTTCTCCTAGGGCTGGCCCGAAGGATTAGACTTGTTTCACGTGGCTAAGAACCTACTGGTTACCTAACAACGGGACCTACAGCTTGTTGTGGAATCCGAACCGCATTATACCGAAAAATGAATTTCTATCACCAGAAATAAATTCCTCTAATTCTTCATTGGCCAGCTGGAGACTCGAACGCGGGCTCAGCCTAGTGCTAGCCGAGAATGGTACTGACCCGTCCAACGAGGAACTCTTCTGTACAATAAATCCCATACATGTTCAATTGGTTGACGTCTGGCGGCTGAGCTGGCCATACCATCACCTCGATTCCTTGTCGATTCAAGTAATCTTGTACCACTCTGGTAGTGTGAGGACGGGCATTATCGTGCACCAGCATGAAGTTATCGCCGATTGCCCCAGCAAATGGTCAGCATGAAGTTATCGCCGATTGCCACAGCCAGTGGTCTGACAATGGGTTCTAGAATCTCATCACGATATCTTATGGCTGTCAAAGATCCTCCATTAATCACGTGCAAGTCCGTGCATTCCTCCAAGAAGATTCCACCCCAAAACCATTAAAGATCCTCCACCATACCTTTCATGCTGGACAATGTTGCATGCAGTATATCATTCACCCGGGTTCCTTCACACTCTAGCATGTCGGTCACCAGTAGAAACGTGGTTTCTGCTCTCATCAGTAAAAAGAACAGCCCAGCCAGTGACTCAACTGCCAATTCTGATGATCATGTGGAAATGCCAGACTGGCTTCTCGGTGTTAGGGCATGAGTTCTGGGGATCTTGCAGGCTGTCTGCTCCTCAAGCCACCTTCATGCAACCTGTTCCTCACTGTCTGACCTCTAATGTTAGTAGCCTGATGGAATGCCATTTGGATACTTCTAACACTTAACTGACGATATCATAGAGCTAACATACACAGATATCGATCCTGATGAGGGGTTGTGCATCATCTGCGACCCTGGACAGGAAGCCTACCATACTTTCCTGTCTCTTGATACCTCAACCATAGCCTAGCAACAACACTTATGGACACACCCAGTCTCCTGTTGGCTACATTCCTTTGTGAAAGACCATCCTCCAACATCTGGACAGCCTTTGCGACCTCCGGTTCCTCTAAGTACCACCTAGCACATTCCACAAGCATGGCAGGGCAAAACATCAATAGGAAGATGAAGAAGAAACTCATTGTGACAGTCAGCCTGAGAGTACACTGTACGGACTGCAGCCTGAAGCTAGATGTCAATGAGGGGTACTTGAACCGAATCGCTTCCTAGTTCAAAACAAAGATAAGAAAGGAGGTGAAAACACTTGGAGTCATATAAAAAGCAAGGATCTTCAAAGCAGTAACAACATTTCCTAGTTTGCTGTCATTTATTCCATATAGCAAAGATGAAACAAATGTACCTTCAATTTTTTTTTAATATATATATATATATATATATATATATATATATATATATATATATATATATATGTATATATATCAGGAAACCACCAAACAAGCATGCAGCCGAAACAAAACATAGAAAGAGAAAAACAACTCTCATGGGCGAGGTACCACTTAAATAATAACAGCCTTCGGTGGGAGCGACGAAAAACCTTTACCAGCTTTTCTTGTGGCATAAAAAGATAATTAAACTGAAAACGACTGAAAAAAATTCACTTTAAAAGGCCACGATTAAAAATTAAGCAAATTATTACAATATATATATATATATATATATATGATTATATATGTATATATGTACAGTATATACATATATAATAAATTATATATATATATATATATATATATATATATATATATATATATATATATATATATATATATATATATATATGTGTGTGTGTGTACCGTGATCTGTTAAATAAAGATATAAAGATGAAGCAGGAAAGCAAGAAAGTCAATAATTTAGAGCAAGAAAGTCAATACCTCTAAGTTAATTTCTTTCTTTCTTTTAAATCATCAGCTGAAGTCCCTTTTGGACAGAGCCAACAGACTTATTATAAACTCGAGACTACTCCAAAGGGAAATCAGCCTCCAGAGAGAGAGAGAGAGAGAGAGAGAGAGAGAGAGAGAGAGAGAGAGAGAGAGAGAGGGTGTTCCAGGAAGGGTGATAAACAAATAAATGTGAGGAAACAAAATAAAACCGATACACCTGAAATTCAGGAGACGTCATTAGCATAGAGAGAGAGAGAGAGAGAGAGAGAGAGAGAGAGAATTTACAGTCAAAGGTAATAAATAAATAAATAAATAAATATGAGGGAATAGAAAACAAAACCGATACACCTGAAATTCGAGAGACGTCAAATTGCATCAGGAGAGAGCAGGAATGAGTTTGCCAGTCGCTTAAACATTTGGGGGTCTGAAGATTCCACTTTCTGCTATTTTAAACAAGTAAAAAATGCGCCGAAGTTTCTTCGTCGCAATCGAGTTTTCCGTACAACCTCTACAGCGTATCAAGACCACCGAAAATACATCTATCTTTTGGTGGTCTCGTTATATGCTGAATGAGCCGCGGCCCATGAATCTTTAACCCACGACCCGGTGGTTGCCTATCCTACATCGTTGCCAGAAGCGCGATCATGGCTAACTTTAACCTTAAATAAAATGAAAACTACTGAGGCTAGAGGGCTTCAATTTGGTATGTTTGATGATTGGAGGGTGGATGATCAACATACCAATTTGCAGTCCTCTAGCCTCAGTAGTTTTTAAGATCTGAGGACGGACAGACAAAGCCGGCACAATAGTTTTCTTTTACAGAAACCTAAAATGTGTATATTTTCCAATTACTGAGTGTATTTGATTCGGCGTACGTCACAGGGAACTTTCGCGGGAATCTCAAAATTATCTCGAATGTTCTCTTTGGTGGTTGCCTAAAAATATCGCATCAAATGGTTTTCTTTCATATTTCTTCATGTACGTTTTGTTTGCGGATACATGCTAGTTCGTGGCGAGAGAGAGAGAGAGAGAGAGAGAGAGAGAGAGAATGTTTTTATCTCGATAATTCTCTTTGGTGTTTACCCCAAAAATATCGCATCAAACAGTTTCCTCTCATGATGATGCGTGTACGTGTTTGATTGTGGATACATGCTAGTTCGTGGCGAGAGAGAGAGAGAGAGAGAGAGAGAGAGAGAGAGAGAGAGAGAGAGAGAGAGAGAGAGCATATTTCATAATTTTCTGCCAGGCGGCCCTTCACGTATCAAAGGATTTCGAAAATAATTAGGTAAAAGGAGAGAACTCGCCCCTGATCCCTGACCTACTTTGTGTTCCATTTCTTCATTCGTTTGCTCTTGCGAAATCTTATTACAAAATTTACTCTCCAGTTACTCTAATTTCCTTATTTTCCTCGATTCCATAACCCTCTTTCATCATACAGTGCCCCGTAGAGGGGTAATGCCGTCAGTGCGCCTCATGCGGTGCACTGTAGCATTACTTGAGGTTCTTTGCAGCGTCCCTTCGGACCCTAGCTGGAACCCTTTTCAGTCATTCTATTTACCGTACCTCCGTTCATATTCTCTCTCTTCCATCTTACTTTCCTCAACCCTCTCTTAACAGTTGTTTAATAGTGTAACTGCAAAACCTTTTACCCTCCGTTACACCTTTTTAATCTCTCAGTTTCCCTTTCCAGCGCTGAATGATCTGTTAGGGAGGCTGTTCCACCGTCTCCCTGTATACTGGATAATGGGTCTCACAAATACTACTCTAATATCTTCAGGAAACACTGTATGAGTCTAGAACACTTAACGGTGCCAAGGTTGATTTTTCGTCTTGCGAACGGAACGTGTCTAATGAGGAACTAAGCCATTGCGTCTAAGGCTCTTGCTGTACCTGCCGAGATAATGGCGTTAATGCCACATGCTTTATACGTCTTCTGTTCCGTCGTTGTTGCTGTAATCTTCCCCCTTCCCCCCACCCCTCGCCCCCTACGGCATCAGCGCCATTACCACGAAGGGTTCGTTATCTCACAGACAAAATCCACGAAGTAATGGGGGTCTCCGACCCCTACGAATAAATAGGTTACGCATCATTTAGGCCTATCTGGGCGAGATACTTTATACGTCGCTTCAGCATTATCATCTTTTCACTGGGGCAAAATAATTAAGTGAAATGCGACGTTTCCTTCTACTTTTAGTGGAATGGAGTGGAATACAGAGGTTAGGCCTAAAAGGCCAAGCACTGGGACCTATGAGGTCATTCAGCGCTGGAAAGGAAATTGAGAGTAGGTAGGTTTGGAAGGTGAAACAAGAGGTAATCCTCGCAGTTGCACAATGAAATAATTGTTAGGAGAGGGTTGATAGCAAGATGGAAGAAAGGTACAGTGAATGGAGGTAGAGCAAAAGGAATGAAAGGGGTTGAAGCAACTAGGGGCCGAAGGAACGCTGCAAAGAACCTTCAGTAATGCCTACAGTGCACCCCGTGAGGTGCACTAACGGCAGTATCCCTCTACGGGGAGTTCTACTCTTAGTGGAAGACAGTCTGGGTCTTCTCAAATGCCTCGGCTTCTAGTTAAATTGTGATAATCTCTCTCTCTCTCTCTCTCTCTCTCTCTCTCTCTCTCCAGAGGGTCTGCTTCTGTGTTTTACCGAAGTGTCAAGGTGCCAAGGTTTCACTCGCTCACCCCCCGGCTGTAGATGTACTGGAGTGTGGTGGCTGGGAATAATAGGGGTTACTGTGTTGCTCTACAAATTCGTAATCACTTTGAGGGTCATTTTGCTTCCATTTTTGTTACTGATGTCTTGAGTGGTTATGTAAAATAGGCATAATACATACACACACACACACACACATATATATATATATATATATATATATATATATATATATATATATATATATATATATATATATATATATATATATATATATATATGTATATGTATATATATATATATGTATATATATATATATATATATATATATATATATGTATATATATGTATATATATATATATATATATATATATATATATATATATATATATATATATATATATATATATATATATATATATTGATGCACTCCACAATGAAGATGAAGGAGAAACCAGAGGAAAAGGAAATAGAGTTCTTAATTTGTCCCAACAGTTTCTGCCCTCCATCAGGCCTCTTCCGGGGAACTATATATATATATATATATATATATATATATATATATATATATATATATATATATATATGTGTGTGTGTGTGTGTGTGTGTGTGCATATGTATATATACGTATATATATATGCATACATACATACATATATATTTGTATGTATGTATACACACACACATATATATATACAGTATATATATAATATATATATATACATTCATACATACACATATACACATAGTCTACATATGTGTGTCTGTATATTATTTGCATATATGTATATATATGTATATTATATATGTGTTTGTGTGTGCGTGTGTGTAAAAATCACGTGATTTATCTTTTAATACCATTGTATCTTTAAACATTTTTCTTCAACTGTTTTTCAATCCAGTGAGGCCGCTGGATTTTGTAAAAAAAAAATCCTCTGGAAGCTGACATCCTTTAGAATTTCCACCACGAGAAAGAGAGAATTTGAAAAACGACCTCTAATAGAAAAGAAAATACTAAAATCGCCGATAATTAGAATACGGTTTTAAAAAACCAGAAAAGTTATGAATTCATTTTTAGAAAAAAATGTTTTAATCCTAGCGGTCAATACATTCAGCTTGAATAATGAACCCGATCTCCAATTAAGTTTTGAAAAGGAGCCATTAAGTCATTAGGAAAAATATGGTCTCATTAAGTCGGTATATATAAAGTATATCTCTCTTCCCTTAAACTCTCAGCCCTTTCAATTAACTTTCTAATATTTTTTTTTTATTCTTAAACAAGCAGGATGGTCCTCTCTCTCTCTCTCTCTCTCTCTCTCTCTCTCTC
>NC_089748.1:31224845-31242345 GCF_040412425.1 Macrobrachium rosenbergii
AGAGAGAGAGAGAGAGAGAGAGAGAGAGAGAGAGAGAGAGAGAGAGGTCAGAAGAACCACTGAATTTTTGACAATGTATTCTCTTATTTTTTATGCTGTTTTCCATGACTGCAGGCTCAATGGAAAACGAAGTCTATGTTTTTAAAAATGTGTCATCATTCCTCGTATCTCAGATATATTTGATCATGTAGCGAG
Organism: Macrobrachium rosenbergii; assembly: GCF_040412425.1. Classification (NCBI taxonomy): domain Eukaryota; kingdom Metazoa; phylum Arthropoda; class Malacostraca; order Decapoda; family Palaemonidae; genus Macrobrachium; species Macrobrachium rosenbergii. The sequence goes on from NC_089748.1 coordinate 31,225,041, forward strand.
AGTCGTGACAGTGGTGAGACATTCTCATATCCGTTATTTCTTTCTCTTTTTTTTTCTTCAGTAGCCTCATACTTTTATGGGAATTTCAACACTTCCTTATTTTACTTCTTTAAACTTTTTTTTTTATAATGCTGCGTGTGAGTCATGTTTTTTGTCTGTTGGTTTTTTTTTATTTCAGATTTTAGATCAAAACACGTGGAAATATTTACACTATTGATTTTTTTTTATTTCAGATTTAGGTCAAAACACATTGAAGTATTTACGCTATTGAGTTTTTTTCAGATTCTAGATCAAAACTCATGGAAGTATTTACACTATTGATTATTTTATTTCAGATTTTAGGTCAAAACACATGGAAGTATTTACACTATTGAGTTTTTTTCAGATTTTAGATCAAAACTCATGGAAGTATTTACATTATTGTTTTTTTTTTTTCGGATTTTAGGTCAAAACACATGGAATATTTACACTATTGAGTTTTTTTCAGATTTTAGATCAAAACTCATGGAAGTATTTACACTATTTTTTTTTATTTCAGATATTATATCAAAACACATGGACGTATATACACACAAAGTATACTTACAATTCCCTATCTGTAATCTAGATTCTTTATTTTCATACTACCACTAGTTCATGCTCAGACACACACACACCCTTCCCAAATTTCCCTCTTCTTCTTCTTCCTCTCCTGCCTCGCCTCCAAACCCACCCACAAGGAAAAAATAAGAGAAAAAGTTCACCCAAAAAGTTTCCCAAGAGCGGAAAACACACCCAGCACAACAAAAACAAAATAATAGTGTTTTCTCCACAAATTCCTGCACATTTGTCTTCCCTATTGAATGTGTTTTGGGGTAATGTGTTGCTCACTAAGACGTTCCTTCATCTTTATATTGGATACTTTCTTTTATTGAAAGTAATGGTTCTTGAAATGGAAAGTGCTTTCTTTATTATTATGTCTCGTGATTCTTTTATAAGTTTAATGTCGATATTCATTTTTCACAGTGAGTGTAAAAATATGTAATTATTGGAAAAAGATAATCATGTGAGTGATGTTATTTCTTAGTGATTATATGTATGTATGTATATATATATATATATATATATATATATATATATATATATATATATATATATATATATATATATATATATATATATATATATATATATATATATATATATATATATACTGTAGATATAGAAAGTATTCTACGAAGCAAAATGAATTACATAACCTATGTTCATATCAATTATTTTATATATCTTTTTTATACAATAAGATCTCTAATATCAGAGTTGATTTTTTTTTTAAATCAGATCATTTATAGTATAATAATACTAGTGATAATGATGAGGAAATCCACAATGAAGTCATTGTAAATATATATTAAAAAAATATATGAAAACGGGAGCTTTAGGGAACTTGCTCGATTCTCGAAAGCTCTTGTTTTATGCATATTTTCATTATATATTTACAATGACTTCATTGTGGATTAAATTTCTTCACCATTTCAGTGACTCTTTCGATTATGAGATTTTTAAATAAATATATACAATAGTTAACACCCCCTTCTCGCTGTTAGGTAGGTATTTGCTAACTGCATGTAAGAATCACTTTGGTCTGCATAACATCTCGGTTTCTGCGTTACCCATCTGACGCCAATATTCTAAAATCTTGTGTTCTGCCTTAGCCCTTATAACACTGCTTCAAGTAGTGATGAGTTTGAAATACCTAGCTTGAGGTTACCCTTATATATACCCTTATACCCTAATACCCTTTAACATTTTTATCTATTAATTTATTTTTTAGCTTAGTTTTCTAATAACTGTTCTCTTCTTTGTGTATATCCTGTTACCTTATGCTACTTCTTTCCAAAGAACACCATAATATTCTCTGGACACTTGAATTTGAAGTCAATGGCTGGGTGATCAACAGAGCGTTGGTAACTCCCGGTGTCAGGATGACCTTCGTGGCTAAGTCCTAGCTGAATGTGAGCAAAGCAGAACTTTGATCTGCTGTCCCTTCTTGTAGTGGTGCTGTAAAGTATCCCTGTGTCCCACTCTTCTTTTTGCCAGCCACGCCTGTTCCATTATTGTTGGTCCATGTTAGCACTCATTCTTCAGAGTTGGAGATAATCCAGTATCTCAAGTGAGAGAGAGGCTTTTTTAGTAGGGTTGCAGAAAAGATGTCTGGTTCTCTCAGAAGATCTACTGCAGGTGCCTTTTGGCAATGTGTGTCATCTATGGTTGGTCTTGTTCATTGTGTACTTCTCTGGTTAGAGCCACTGTTTCAGTCTACCTCTGCTGCAGTAAGCTCTTCTTGGTGTCAGCTGGTTAGGTCCACTGTTTTATCACTCCACCCTTTCCAAACTCTTCAATCTTAAAGGCATAGCTCCCTCAGCCTTTGCAATCAGAGCTGTCTATGATCCTAAGGAGATTTGAACAGTCTTGCCCTCCCTGTGAACTTGCCTCAAAAGTGGAACTCAGCTCTTGTCCTTTGGAGAGGCTCCCATGTGCCTGACGAGACTCTGAGGGAGACTTTGAATAGAAGAAACTCAGTCACTGACGAGAGATACACGTCCTCCTAGACACCCCCTCTCTCTTGGACAGTGTAGATAATAATCTGGACGAGATGCTGTAGTGTCTGCTGCGAGCTTTGTGGTACTACTGTACATGCGTGTCGCGCAACTGTTCTCCAGCACTGGCGGGCAAAAACACCTTTTGTGAAGGATAGCCATATAAAAGGTAATGATTGACACATGTAGGAAAAATGTCAATTTTAGCTGTTTCCTTATTCAAAAATGTGGTTTTGAGAAAGATAATGACGAGGAAAAGTTTGCTAGATTGTTAAAACAGATTAGATGACAACAAGTTGACAGATGTATTAATGATCAGAAGAGGAGTGACTGAAGGTATACTGACCATTCTGTAGTCAAAGCGAAATTATTGTAGAGGAGGTGGAAATGAAACAAAGGAGCAAGTTTGATAAGGAGGAAGTTAGGGGAGCATATAACGAGAAAACAGACCAATTATGGGCTGGCGCTAACGAAGGAATAGACAAGTTTGTAACGTGCCAAATGAACACTGTATTCCTTGTAAGCTTGAATTTCAAGTCAATAATAGCCTCCTTGCGCTTGTTCCATATGAATAGGGTTCATCTTCTGAATAGCAATAATAAGAAAAACGGCAAAAGTTTGCGGGTAAAGGATGACAGGAGAAAATAAAAGAAAAATGAAAATAAATGTTCGAAAAGCGTAGTTACAAAACCCTAAGAAAAGATCAAATATATATATATATATATATATATATATATATATATATATATATATATATATATATATATATATATATATATATATATATATATATATTCATATATATACACACACACACAGAGATGTACAGGGAAGAGATGGAAGGAAAAGGTGAGAGAGGATAAAAAAAAGATAGAAGCAAAAACAGTGGAGAAAGTGAGAAAGGATTTTTCCATGAGCAAATTTGCAAAACTATCGGGAGAATTCGACCCCCAAATTAATATCATGGTCATGTTTAAGCCTAATTTTACGTTTATATCATATTCTTGTAATTGATTTAATGTAAAAGGTATAAGGAAAGGGAATTTTTCGTTTGTCTAGAAAACAGTGACTAGTGACTAGTAACTAGTAACTAGTGGCTAATGACTTGTGACCAGTAACCAGTGACTAGTAACTAGTGACGAATGACTAGTGGCTAGTGACTAATGACTTGTGACCAGTAACAAGTGACTAGTGGCTAATGACGTGTGATCAGTAACTAGTGACTAGCAGCTAGTAACTAATGACTAGTGACTAATGACTTGTGACCAGTAACCAGTAACTAGTGACTAAGGACTTGTGCCCAGTAACCAGTGACTAGTAACTAGTAACAAGTAACCTAATTGTGACTAGTGACTAATGACTTATGACCAGTAACCAGTGACTAGCAACTAGTAACTAGTAACTAATGACTAGTGACTAATGACTTGTGACCAGTAACCGGTGACTAGTAACTAATGACCATTGCTTGCGTTGAGACTCCTATTCTCTAGTCTTTGCGCCATACCAGTAAAGATTTCTCTCGGCTATAAAACGAGATCAGCTGTCTTTTAGCTATAACAAAAGAGCCTAGAATTACTGTGTTTTTAGTACTTGTTTTTCTTTCAAATTTTAATTTGTGAGAATTCTTATTGACTTTACTGCATATAACTCAATATTTTCTGTCTCGGCGGCTGAACTTCCAATATATCTTAAAGGTACAAGACGTTTACGTTTTTTATCAGAACTTATACAGATACCTTTTGCTGATAAACCGGTTGCTATTGTAAAATAGAAGAGGTATTATGCACAAGTATACGTGACGGTGTCTGTTTACGTTGTTTACGTAATTATTTGTTTGTTAGATTTATCAGAAATTAGGCATTGATTACAGACCCGTTTATTTATGATCTGTTCTTGAGAATTCTGGCGTTTAGAAATGCGATTTCATTCTCAGACACATTGTAGTCCTTTGTCTAGGTTTAGATTCTGTGTCTACCAGCTCATATAATCTGGCAAACCTCGCCCAGCATCTCAGAAAATGTTTCATTGTCTCGTAGGGCAATTTCCTCCTCTCAGGAAGAAGTATTCGAAGTCTTTTGGGGAAATAGCACTTGGAAACAGCACTAGAAGATCGACTTTGGCTAGCGTGATGGACAGACCACTTTCCCAGGCTGGAAATTCTTTGCAAAGAAGTATTTCCAGACCGTCCTCTTGCCAGCTTTTCTGCTCATGGAGGGTCTAATCTTTGTTGCATTAGTTTTAATTTCAGTTGTACTGAGGACGTTGTGCAATTGACACTTCGAAATGCTACGCATTGCCACCCTAAAGCTATAGTCGTAGTATTTTGATAATTTACTAACATTTTTATCATTTTATTTATTAGCTAGTTAATTTTCCCTATTAACTGGTATCTTCATTCTGTATTTCCTATTACCTTCTGATACTTCTTCCAAATGAACATCATATTCTTTAGAAGCTTTAGAATTTCAAATCAATTGCCCCTGTGGTGTGCTCGTTCCATATGAATAGGGTTCTTCATCTTCTGAATAATAATAATAATAATAATAATAATAATAATAATAATAAATCATTTACATTATCATTATGCAAAAGCAAACGAATAAATACACATCTAAAAAAGATTAGTGTAAAATGGAGTTGATGATAATAATAATAATAATAATAACAGTAATAATAATACTAATAATGATAAATATACAGAGGCAGGAGAATAAAAAGAAGAACAGAGAAATGGCACAGCAAACCAATGCACGGATAGTACAGTACATGAGACAGACTAATGAACTGGCCAGCGATGAAACGTGGCAATGGCTACAGAGGGAACTCAAGAAAGGAAGCAGAAGCAGAAGGAATGCTAACAGCGGCACAAGATCAGGCCCTAAGAACCAGATATGTCCAAAGAACAATAGATGGAAATAACATCTCACCCATATGCAGGAAGTGCAATATGAAAGACGAGACCATAAACCACACAGCAAGCGAATGTCCGGCTCTTGCACAGAACCAGTACAAAAAGAGGCATCATTCAGTAGCAAAAGGTCCTCCACTGGAGCCTGTGCAAGAAACACCAGCTAGCTTGCAGTAATAAGTGGTACGAACACCAACCTGAGGGAGTGACAGAAAACGATCAGGCAAAGATCCTCTGGGACTCTGGTATCCAGAACAGATAGGGTGGTACGTGCCAGCGGACCAGACTTGACGCTGATTGACAAAATCAAAAAGAAAGTATCACTCATTGATGTCGCAGTACCATGGGACGCCAGAGTAGATGATAAAGAAAGAGAAAAAATCTGATAAGTATCAAGACCTGAAAATCGAAATAAGAAAGATATGGGATATGCCAGTGGAAATTGTACCATGATCATAGAAACACTGGCACGATCCCAAGATCCCTGAAAAGGAACCTGGCAAAATTAGATGCCGAAGTAGCTCCAGGATTCATGCATAAGAGTGTCCTACTAGAAACAGCTCACATAGTGAGAAAAGTGATGGACTCCTAAGGAGGCAGGATGCAACCCGGAACCCCACACTGCAGAAACCACTCAGTCGAATAGGATGACTGTGATAGACAAAAAAAAATAAATAATAATAATAGTAATAACAATACTCTTACTATTATTCTAAAGCATAGGAACTAGCAGATATTTTTATAAATTGTTTGTATAAAGTGGAATTAATAATAATAATAATAATAATTAACTATTATTTGAAAGTATACGAACAAATAGACACTTACAAAAATTGTCAGTGTGAAATGGAGATAATAATAATAATAATAATAATAATAATAATAATAATAATAATAATAATAATAATAATAATAATAATAATAATAATAATAATGTGTAGAACTCTCAATGCCGAGAACAGGAGTAACTTTGTATAAGGTCCACAATCACATATAAAGTCTCACATTCTACCACTGATATATTATTGTGGACCTTATACAAAATAATAATAATAATAATAATAATAATAATAATAATAATAATAATAATAATAATAATAATAATAATAATAATAATAATAATAATAATCTTTCTGTTATTCAGAAGCAGACGAACAAACAAACATTCAAAAGAATTGTCTGTCCAAAAAGGACTTGATAAGAGAGTGTGGGAGCTTTAATAGCAGAAGATCTATCTACCTCAGTACCTTTAGTATTCATGGCGTGCGCCACGAATTTCGGCCCTGCAAGATTTTTCACCTGAATTGGTTCCCCTCGGCCCTGAAATTCGAGAGAATAAAAGCATGCACAAAAATAAAAAAAAAAAAATGAGAAAAGAAAGCACGAAAAAATATAACGTAAGACTGGCACAATGAAAGAGTCTGGAAGTAAGGGTTGAATTGCAAAAAAAAAAAAAAAAAAAAATGAAAAAATATTCTTTTACTTGGACTGTAAGTTTAGTGGCGTTATTTTCCGGAACGAATGGATGCAAAGACCCTCTTTGGAATTGCATGCGAGGTGATTCCTATTCCGGAAGGAACTAAGCTCGGGATTTGTATAAGTTGCGATTTCATCATGGCGACGGTGTCACGGTGCTCGATCAGTTTGGGAGAGAACGAGTCAACGAATATATATATATGTATATATATATATATGTATATATATATATATATATATATATATATATATATATATATATATATATATATATATATATATTATAAATTAATTAAATTTTATTTATAATTTAATGTTTCTTGAATACTTTTATTTCGTTTAAAGTTTTGTACACATAAATTTACAGTACACACATAAAGCTATTTAGATAGTTGTTGTTATAGATTGATAGATGGTTTAATTATTTATTTATATGATTTATTTCGTTTATTTATTTATTCATTTATTTGTTTGTTTATTTATTTTTATTTCCATTTTATTTATTTAGTCTTGTATATATGCTCTCCTAGTATATACAGTGTATATTTCAACCTTCACGAGCTGGAGTTCTATATGAGATTTAGGCCATATACACTCTTGTATAGCAGCTGGAAAGGACAGTTAGATACTGCTTGATGGAGGACACCACGGTCGTATGCATTACTGCTGTGTATTCGTGTGTCCTCAAACGAGGTCTTCAGTGGTGGAGAAAACCATTCTATTAACCACCTGTTTTATTAATACGTTGTCGACACTTACACAATTTAGCCTGTTCATTGCAAGGACCTCATCCCTTAAGGGGTTCCTTCCAGGCAAAAGGGACAACGCTTTTGAGGCATGCAATTCCGTTGGGAAATTTTTCTTGTCGACTTACATGTTACCAATATCTTCCATGTTTAAGAAATTGATTGTTTTTTATTGTTAGTAGGTTAAGATTTCCTTTCCCCCTTTTTGTCTCCAAATTAAAAGAATTTGCATTTTTCCTTTTTAGTGTGAAGTTCAACGACTGCGGCTTCCAACTTTTTATTGTGTCAGTCTTCCCATTTATCAGTTTTTTTTCTAAATGTTGATTTTTATTTTTTTTTTTTTAAAACTTATTGCTAGTATTTTTATTCCTTTCTGAATTTTAGGGGTTTGTCAGTGGGAACCAATTCTTCCAGGTATTGATTAAAATCTTGCAGATCAAAAGAACCTGGTTGAAAATTCACCTGGGCCATGTCATGAATGCTATAAAGTACATATGCAGAGTGGATATTTTCCTATTATACATACACACACACTCTGTTATCAAGTCCATTTTAGACAGACAATTTTTGTAAACGATGGATAATTATTTATTTTTTATATATTTATTTATTTATTTTATTTATTTATTTATTATTATTTTTATTTATTTTATTATTTATTATTATTATTATTATTAGTATTATTATTATTATTATACATAAATTATTATTGTGAGTTTCTATTCACTCTCAAACGATCGACCATTCCCACCTGTCTTTTAGTAAAATGTAATTCCATCTGACTGCAACTGGTCTCTGGCAATTTAAAATTGACTTTTAAATTCCAAATAAAAGAGTATTTTTCCATTTTTATTCAACCTTATTATTATTATTAGTCTTATTATTATTTGTTATTTTATTATTTTTATTTTAGCTTTTATCATCTCCATTTTTTCAGGTGAAAAATCTTGCAGGTTTTGTTTAAATGCTTTTTTGTTCACACTCTGTTTAAACATTTTGACAATTTTGCAATAGTTGAATATTATTATTATTATTATTATTATTATTATTATTATTATTATTATTATTATTATTATTCCATTTTATTATTAATTATTTTTGTTTAAATTCCTATTTGTTCTTAAACTTTTGAGCAATAGTAAGCTTTAAAATTATTATTATTATTATTATTATTATTATTATTATTATTATTATTATTATTATTATTATCTCCATTTTACACAAAGGTTTTGTTTAAATGCCTATTTGTTCTTAAACTTTTGAGCAATAGTAAGAATATTATTATTATTATTATTATTATTATTATTATTATTATTATTATTATTATTATTATTATTATTATTATTAACTTAATCACTATGAAGATTAGGTGATATATATATATATATATATATATATATATATATATATATATATATATATATATATATATATATATATACTGTATATATATGTATATATATATATATATATATGTATGTATGTAAATATGTATTTATGTATATATAAATTGCTCACATACAAATGTAATCCTTCAGAAATACCCATTTTCAATTACCCATATATTATCCTTCAAAATTACCCATTTCCTATTATTCACTCACATACAATCTTTCAGAATTACTCATTTTCTATTACTTGAATATAATCCTTCAGAAATATCCATCTTCTATTACTCGTATGTAATCCTTCAGAAATACCCATTTTCTATTACTCGTATCTAATCCTTCAGAAATACCCATTTTCTATTACCCATACGCATATAATCCTTCAGAAATACCCATTTTCTATTACTCATTTATATGTAATCCTTCAGAAATACCCATTTTCTATTACCACACGCATGCAATTTTTCAGAAATACCCATTTTCTATTACTCACATGTATGCAGTCCTTCAGAAATACTCATTTTCAATTGCACGCATGTAATTCTTCAGAAATGCCCATTTTCTATTACTCAAACGCATGTAATCCTTCAGAAATACCCATTTTCGATTACTCACTCGTATATAATCCATCAGAAATACCCATTTTTTCATATTACTCAAGCACATCCTTCAGATAATCCTTCAGTATATAATCCTTCAGAAATACCCATTTTCTGTTACTCACATATATGTAATCCTTCAGAAATACCCATTTTCTATTTCTCACAGGCATGTAATCCTTCATAAATACCCATTTTCTATCACATGTATATAATCCTTTAGAAATACCCATTTTCTATTACTCAGCATTTGTCATCCTTCAGAAATACCCATTTTCTATCACTCACAAATAAGTAATCCCATTATCTGTTGCTCATATACATAAATAATCGTTCAGAAATACAAATTTTTTATTAGCCACGCAAATAATCCCATTTTTTATTACTCAGTTGTAAGTAATCCTATTTTCTATTTCTGACACATATCTTTATGTTTATTTATGTAATCTTTCAGAAATACCCAATGTCTTCCTAAAAACAAAAGACTACCATTTCCCCTCGTCCTACAACTTTGTAGCATCAGATTCTGTCACCCTTAAATGTATAGTGAAATCTGCCTGTTCACTATAATATAGTTTTGGTTTCATTATAATTCAGCATCTCACCATACCTCGTCATACAAGGGACATGCAGAATCATGGGCTTCAACAGTGAGGTGCTTCATCACTATAGAACAGTGACATTGCCAAGTTTGTTCATTATCCATAATCTTACTTAATTATAGTGACACTATCATCAGCTTCACTACAGTAAGCTTCACAAAGAGACATTCACTAGACAATTAGTGGGTAAGAGTGACTTTCCTCCCACAAGAGGAGACACCTGCCCATTTCCAGATGGTCATGTTTCCAGAACTAATTACGCTAGGTTCCAGAATATTGGCATTCCCCAGGCCAAGTATGTTTAGGTCGTGGTAATGCTTTTTGTAATAGATATGTTGAAGACTTTATATATATATATATATATATATATATATATATATATATATACATATATATATATATACACACACATATATATATATATACGTATATCTATATACACAATACATACACACACATATATATATATAGAATAGTATATATTTTATAGATACATATGTAATTGTAATATATATAATCTACCAGTGATTTTACCAGATACATATATAATTGTGATAGCCACAATCCCCAATGATATATATATATGTTTATATATATATATATATATATATATATATATATATATATATATATATATATATATATATATATATATATGTATATATATATGCATACTATATATATATAGATAAATAGATATATACATACATACATACAAATTTATATAATCTGTCGACATAAACTTTAAACATAATTTCTTTTTCAGCTCCTTTGAAGGTTTTTATAAGAATAGTTTGAAAGATATAGGTATAAGTTAAGAGAGAGAGAGAGAGAGAGAGAGAGAGAGAGAGACTCGTGATAAAGAATGAGAAGTCTGTTTCCAAAGTTGTCATCTCCAATCTAGACGGAAATGACTTTTTCTGAAGCTTCATTGCAAATTGGGTTAATAAGATCCGAATTATGCTAGTCTGGCGTTTCTCACTAATTATACTTAAGTGACTCTCTCTCTCTCTCTCTCTCTCCCTTGAGTTGTGTCCAAATGGTTTAATCTCTCTCTCTCTCTCTCTCTCTCTCTCTCTCTCTCTCTCTCTCTCTCTCCCTTGAGTTGTGTCCAAATGGTTTAATCTCTCTCTCTCTCTCTCTCTCTCTCTCTCTCTCTCTCTCTCTCTCCCCTTGAGTTGGGCCCAAATAGTTTAACATCTCTCTTAGAATTAGAATCTCTCTCTCTCTCTCTCTCTCTCTCTCTCTCTCTCTCTCTCTCTCTCTCTCTCTCTCTCTCTCTCTCTTGAATTTGACTAAATAGGTTTAACGTTTTCTCATCATTAGAAAAGATCATTCCAACATTCTCTCTCTCTCTCTCTCTCTCTCTCTATCGAATTTGACTAAATAAGTTTAACGTTTTCTCATCATTAGAAAAGATCATTCTAAAATTCTCTCTCTCTCTCTCTCTCTCTCTCTCTCTCTCTCTCTCTCTCTCTCTCTCTCTCTCTTGAATTTGACTAAATAGGTTTAACGTTTTCTCATCATTAGAAAAGATCATTCCAACATTCTCTCTCTCTCTCTCTCTCCCTCTATCGAATTTGACTAAATAAGTTTAACGTTTTCTCATCATTAGAAAAGATCATTCTAACATTCTCTCTCTCTCTCTCTCTCTCTCTCTCTCTCTCTCTCTCTCTCTCTCTCTCTCTCTTCTTGATATAGGTTGAAATGGTTTAACAGCTCTCTCAAAATTAGTTAACTTTCCTAAAATTCTCTCTCTCTCTCTCTCTCTCTCTCTCTCTCTCTCTCTCTCTCTCTCTCTCTCTCTCTCTCTCTCTCTTCTTGATATAGGTTGAAATTGTTTAACATCTCTCTCACAATCAGTTAACTTTCCTAACAGCTCTCTCTCTCTCTCTCTCTCTCTCTCTCTCTCTCTCTCTCTCTCTCTCTCTCTCTCTCTCTCTCTCTCTCTCTTCTTGATATAGGTTAAAATTGTTTAACATCTCTCTCACAATCAGTTAACTTTCCTAACAGTCTCTCTCTCTCTCTCTCTCTCTCTCTCTCTCTCTCTCTCTCTCTCTCTCTCTCTCTCTCTCTTCCTCTTGATATAGGTTAAAATGGTTTAACATCTCTCTCACAATTAGATAACTTTTCGAACAGTTCTCTCTCTCTCTCTCTCTCTCTCTCTCTCTCTCTCTCTCTCTCTCTCTCTCTCTCTCTCTCTCTCTCATCAACGTATCTATCTCCTTCCACAATATACTTCAATCTTGATAATATCCAGCATTTACTTCTGTTGACGTGAATAGCTGCTTATGGATTAAGAATTCAGGGAGCACCCGAGTGGAGACAACGTCCCACATCCGGGACGAGGAGCGAGTCGAGACTGACCCAGCTGGTTTATTCTCGAGTTGGGGATCTCCGCATTTATAATGTAGTGGGAGTTTGACGGAGGGGGTCCCATGGGCTTGAATGCCTCCTAGAACTTGAAATTCCTTGTTAGTTCACTAAAAGGTAATTGGTTGATTATATTTCTTTTAATTTCCTAGTTGTTTTCTATCGCTGGGAGATTAGTGGAAGTTGTAGATGCAGATATGGGAAGATTTTGATCTAAAGGTAATGAAATGAACCGTTTCGTTGTTTTATTGTAATCTGACCTCTGCAGGTTATATATATATATATATATATATATATATATATATATATATATATATATATATACATATATATATATATATATATATATATATATATATATATATGTATACATATATTAGTATATATTATATATAATATATATATATATAATATATATATATATATATATATATATATATATATATATATATATATATTTATAAATATATATATACATATATATATATATATATATATATATATATATATATATATTAATATATATATATTTTAAATATCCACAAAATTGTGAATTCCTTCCAAATATTAGTATAAAGATACATTTTGCTTGAAACAATGGCCCCAGCAAAGAGCAGAATGCAACTGAGTCAATGAATTAATAAATTTCAACCAATCAAAAAAAAAAAAAACTAAATACATACGTGCACAAACACCACATTTTGATTTTTTTTTTATTTTCATATACAATCGAAAGCTCACACTTACGGCCTTCCTATTTTCGGAAGACCTCTTCAAAAAGGCTTTTGTAAAGAAGAGGAATAAGATCTGAAATAGGGCGGATGCGCCTTATCTCTAGCCAAGAGAAGTCAAAGATCAGGCCATGTCGGATGCTGGCATCGATGGAAATTGAGTTTCGAGAGGGATATGGAAGGTGGGGGAGTGGGGGGGGATAAGCCCCAGTTGGAAAGGGGGAGGAGGAGGAGGATAAGCCACTTCTCCCTTTCTCTTAACCCACACACCCTACTGCTGCCAAAGCTGCTTGTCTCTCTAATAAATAAGTGTTCGGTATCTCTCTGTGTAGGAGCCTTGAGATATTTCTCTCTCTCTCTCTCTCTCTCTCTCTCTCTCTCTCTCTCTCTCTCTCTCTCTCTCTCTCTCTCTCTCTCTCTCTCTCCAGGAGCCTTCAGCTCTCTTTCTGTCCAGGAGCCTTCAGGTTCTCTCTCTCTCTCCTCTCTCTCTCTCTCTCTCTCTCTCTCTCTCTCTCTCTCTCTCTCTCTCTCTCTTTCCAGGAGAGGCTCGCTCTCTTTCTGTCCAGGAGCCTCTCTCTCTCTCTCTCTCTCTCTCTCTCTCTCTCTCTCTCTCTCTCTCTCTCTCTCTCTCTCTCTCTCCAGGAGCCTTCAGGCTCGCTCTCTTTCTGTCCAGGAGCCTTCAGGTTCTCTCTCTCTCTCTCTCTCTCTCTCTCTCTCTCTCTCTCTCTCTCTCTCTCTCTCTCTCTCTCTCTCTCTCCAGGAGCCTTCTCTCTCTTTCTGTCCAGGAGCCTTCAGGTCTCTCTCTCTCTCTCTCTCTCTTCTGTCCAGGAGCCTTCAGGCTCGCTCTCTTTCTGTCCAGGAGCCTTCAGGTTCTCTCTCTCTCTCTCTCTCTCTTTGTGAAGTATATATATATTGTGGCTCCAGTTATTGCACTGAACCAATCAGTCAAACACGAGTTTTAATGTTTGCGAAGTGCTTTACATGTAAACCTGTGTCTTATTTTTAATCATTCAGTTCTATGTGAATAATCTCATACGAGGCTTAAAAGATATTTGGGCTTTTTTTCAGTTTTACAAACATATTCGAGTTGTTTTCAACGCGTTGCCAATTATTAAAACTCAGGTGATCACTGCGGAACGAATTACAGGAATTACGGAATTTTACAAAAAAAAATGTGTTACGTGTTGCAAAATGGATTTTTAGTTTTTAGCTTTCTGTAAAAGAAAACTATTGTGCCGGCTTTGTCTGTCGGTCGTCACTTTTTCTGTCCGCACTTTTTTCTGCCCGCCCTTAGATCTTAAAACTACGGAGGCTAGAGGGCTGCAAATTGGTATGTTGATCATCCACCCTCCAATCATCAAACATACCAAATTGCAGCCCTCTAGCCTTAGTAGTTATTATTTTATTTAAGTTTAAAGTTTGTCATAATTGTGCGTCTGGCAACGATATAGTGACACCACCAGGCTGTGGTTCAAGTTCCAAGGGTCGCTGCTCATACAGCATTGTACCGAGGCCACCGAAAGATAAATCTGTTTTCGGTGGCCTTGATTATATGCTGTACAGAAAACTCGATTGCGCAGAAGAAACTGCAGCGCATTTTTTTACTTGTTCTTAACGTACGTGGAATAAAAGAGCGTATCGGGTTACAAAATAGATAATTTGTAAATATATTTTATACTTACATATATATGTAAGTGCTTGCCTCACATTGGGCCTTCGATATATTGGATTTATTGTCAAAACTTGTAAAAAGGAAAATGAACAGGATTTTTCTTTTCTCTGTGAATTCCAGAAAATAACGTTAAAATTCCAGTCTCCGTATTTGGAAATGATGGTTTGCTAAAAATGAATAAATTAGCGTTTTGTAAATTGGACTTCATAATTTGGAAGATACATTTGGTTTGGCAACAACTATTGTAATCTGTTGCTAAACATTAATTGTATATATTTTAGTTCCTTACTAGACGGACACGTACAGGGGAAGGAGAGAGAGAGAGAGAGAGAGAGAGAGAGAGAGAGAGAGAGAGAGAGAGAGAGAGAGAGAGAGAACTGTCTTCTACAGTTCCTTGCAAGACGGAGGTAGAGAGAGAGAGAGAGAGAGAGAGAGAGAGAGAGAGAGAGAGAGAGAGAGAGAGAGAGAGAGAGAGAGCTGCCTCCTACAGTACCTTACTAGACAGACAGGTACAAGAGAGAGAGAGAGAGAGAGAGAGAGAGAGATTCATTGTAATTAGGCATCACAATTTGGAAGACCTGAATTTTGTAAAGCAACAAGTATTATCCAATGCATTTATAATTATAATAGTAATTATACATCTACAATTTTATACATCAAGAAGCTATACCTTAAGGCATTCGGCATAGCACATCACATTAAATATCACATCAACTATCACATCAAATTCCGTCTGTCGCTCACATTATCGGACTTTTGAAAGCCAGCCGGGTAGTTAGCGACGCATAGCGATGTTCTCCGGTTAGTCACCAAAACGAAATGATATTTTGATATTCAGTGACATTAGCATAACATAGGCAATTATAAGTAAGCGAGCACACATGACCATAAATATGTTTTATTCATTTGCGTATGTATACTGATGTATATTCATGTGTACTGCGGTGGATGTGGAAAAACTGGAGTGCAGGAACTGTTTTGGGAAATGAATGTTCGAAATGACGGTTTTTATTTGGAGTTGGTTTTACTCTATTATTTATCATTATTATTATTATTATTATTATTATTATTATTATTATTATTATTATTATTATTATTATTATATATACATATATATATATATATATATATATATATATATATATATATATACTGTATATATATATATATACAGTATATATATACAGTATATATATATATATATATATATATATATATATATATATATATATATATATTCCTATAGCAAGGTCAGATAGGGTCATAATCTCTTTCTAAATCTGTTTTAAGAACAATGTCATATCATCTTCTGTCTCTAAGAGTCTTCGGTAGCAATGGCCAGCATTGGGTCAGAACATTCTATCTCTCGTCAACTCCTCACTCTCTCTGTCTGCCAAACAAATGCTTACTGGATTAAAACGCCGAGATACAAAACTAGACTTTATTTGTAAAATTAACGAAAGCATTTCAGTAAAAGCTGCGGTCATAAAATGGAGTCTTTCACACCACACAAAAATGATTAAAGCTCTCATACGAAGGATTAGACTTAATTTACGAGCTAAGAAAACTCACGGGACTCTTATTGTGGAACAATCAATATAGCGAGAAATGAATTTCTTCACCAGAAATGATTTCTAACCCTTCATCAGCCGGCCAATGAACTCCGGCCCATAGTGACAGTCCGCAGCATCCCGACTCACCAAACAAAATAAAAATGAAAGTCACCTAGAGAAAACTCTAGACTCACAAAATATTAGTGTAACCCAACCAATACTAGTGTAACATGTCACCAAACAAAATAAAAAGATTACTAGACCAGTGTCATATAGTAATCAATCTATATGTCCTCACAGGACTCAACCAGGTTTCCTGTTAGGAAAAACATAGCTGATATTAAAACCTGGAATGGTGCATAAGGAAAGAAACACTTAAAACGGAAAAATGCATAATGGAGAACAGAGGGGTTTCACTGCAACGTCAAATGGGTATTCCACATAATGTCTGAAAAAGGTACGAGTGTTAATGAGTTATCTTACATTTTATGGCCGTTCGGAAGCCGCTGTTCTTATTTACACACACACAGCTCAAAAGAGCGATCACGCCAGCCGCAAATCGAAGTGAATACCCATTCTATGGTTCCTCTGTAATATACACATTAAGCTGTAGGTCCCGTTGCTAAGTAACCAATTGGTTCTTAGCCACGTAAAATAAGTCTAATCCTTCGGGCCAGC
>NC_089748.1:31254845-31294845 GCF_040412425.1 Macrobrachium rosenbergii
ATGCTGCTTCAACTCTGTTTCCATGTCGGCACAATTATTTTCTGTAAGTTGTTTACATCACGTAACGGTTATCAACTGTTGTTACTGTTGACGGAACAACATCTGCTCCCTTTTCAATCTTGTATGTTTGTTTATCTCGTCCACCTCGTGGGTCTTTTCATGTGCTTTCTGTGATGCAGTCGACATGATTTTTCTAAGGCAGTTATTTCGATCAGTAACCGAGCTTGTCTGTTATTTAACTGCTTTTTCCACCAGAAGGGAGACCCTTATTTGTTTTCAGCGATTGTCTCTCTCTCTCTCTCTCTCTCTCTCTCTCTCTCTCTCTCTCTCTCTCTCTCTCTCTCTCTCTCTCTCTCTCTCTCTGATATATATATATATATATATATATATATATATATATATATATATATATATATATATATATATATATATATATATATATATATATATATATATATAACACAATCACGTGTGGAACAGAAATAAACTTCTGACTCAAATCAGGATCGAATCCTGGTCTTTCAATTGAAAGGCAAGAGTGCTGCCCACTAGAACATACAAGTCATAAAAGAAGTTGGAACCTGAGGACAACTGCACCCAAGGAATTACCTGGGCAAGATAACTGCTTGCATACCAGCGAGTTTTCCCCAACTTCCCGACTCAGCAATGACCCAATTGACAGCTTTTCATTCAAATTATCCCTTCTGAGTGGATATGACAGAAATAATCAACACACAATCGCGTGTGGAACAGAAATAAACTTCTGACTCACATCAGGATCGAACCCAGGTGCAGTTGCTCTCAGGTTCCAACTTCTTTTAGACTTGTATGGTCTAGTGGGCAGCGCCCTTGCCTTTCAATGGAAAGACCTGGGTTTGATCCTGATGTGAATCAGAAGTTTATATATATGTATATGTATATATATACATATATATATATATATATATATATATATATATATATATATATATACACACATATATATATATTATTATATATACACACACATACGGTAAACCCCCGTATTTGCGGTCTCATGATTCGCGAACTCACCTATTCACGGATTTCTCTGTGGAACGTATATACACATTATTCTTGGAAAATTCACCCATTCGCGGTATTTTTCACTAAGAAATGTTCACTAATTACTGTATTTTCACATCATTTTCATGACTCAATGCACTTTTTGTGATAAAACTGTAGAAATACTCAGGTATAAGAATTTTTAGAGATTTTTTTGTGTCTGAACTATCAAAATAGGCAGTTCTGAGTGTTTTTAGAGGGGTATTAAGTATTCGCGGATACAGTATTAGCTATTCACGGGGGGCAGGGGAGGGTGGGGGCGGTAGTGTGCATCCCCTGTGAATACGGGGGTTTACTGTATATGTATATACATATAAAATATATATATATATATATATATATATATATATATATATATATATATATATATATATATATATATATATATATATATATATATATATATATATATATATATATATATATGTATGTATATATATATATATATATATATATATATATATATATATATATATATATATATATATATATATATATATATATATATATATATATATATGAAGATAAAAAGGCCCATAAAACACGATTTGAACATTGCAACCATATATTTCGAGCACTTCCTTCTGTGCCCCTGTTCACTGGTAAAATATGGACTGATGAAATGTCACAAGGGTATAATATACAAACCATATGTAGGTGTGGCATTAAGTCTCCGATGGTACACAAGTGACCATTTCCCAAGAAGGAGGGAAATTAAACAATTCCCCAGTGGTTTTTGGTTGTGTTTCCTGGAATACCTTCTTCAGAAGAGGTTTGAGGATTAACCTGTCGATGTCATCCGATTTCCAATGTCCTCCTGACACACGACCATCAGACGCATTGCCAAACGGGAGTTAATGAGGCCAAAAACCACTGGGGATTTGTTTATTTTCCCTCCTTCTTGGGAAAGGGTCACCTGCATGCCATCAGACTTAATGCCACACCTACATATGCTTTGTATATGTACCCTTGTAACATTTCATCTGTCCATATTTTACCAGTGAACAGCGGCACAGAAGGAAGTGCTCGAAATATATGGTTGCAACATTCAAATAGTGTTTTATGGACCTTTTTATCTTAATATTATACAGTGGTATGACAGTAAAAGACATTCATATATATATATATATATATATATATATATATATATATATATATATATATATATATATATATATATATATATATATATGTATGTATATATATATAAATTTATATATACATATATATAATATATATATATAAATTTATATATATATTATATATATATTTATGTATATTCATATGTATATATTATATGTATATATGCATATATACATACATTTATACATTTTCCATGAAATTTATACAATTTCCATACTGCGTCAATAATCACATACAGTTATATCAGTCCTCCTCACTATTTTGAAGAAAACGTCGGTAGGCGCCAGTTTGAAGAATGCTTTGAAAACTTCATAATTCCAACTGTTAAGTTTTTCTCTCCAATTCAGTCATTCTTCCAAAGTCATGAATGGTAGAGTTCAGTGAATATCGCTTGGGGAATTGTGGTCAATTTGAAAATATTTGGTAGTGCCAATTTTTTTTCTCTTCTATTTTTCCTGTCGGATAAATTTTCTTCTACAATTTATTTTTCTGTCCTATGCATTCGTTACTATTAAGTCATGAATAATAGAGTTATATGATAACAAATTGTGATTTATTAGAAATGATTTAGTATTGTCATTTTTTCTCTCATGTTTTTGTTACTGCATCGCTTTCTTCTGCAACTTATTTTTCTCTCCTGTTCATTCGTTATTCCAAAGTCGCTTCCGGAGTTGTGTTTCAGTAGGAAACATTTAGTGTTTTATTTTTTTTCCTCTTCTGTTGTTATCAGTTTTTTTTTTTACTTTCATAAAGTTATGAATAGTAAAATTTACTGAATATTGCTTTGGGCATTGTTTTATTAGGTATTTAATATTATAATTTTTCCTCCTGTTTTTATTACTAAATCATTTTCATCTACAATTCTTCTTCAACCGGATTTGAACATATAATACCATTTCTTTTTACTTTCATAAAGTTATGAACAGTAAAATTTACTGAATATTGCTTTGGACATTGTTTTGTTAGATATATTCAATATTATAATTTTTTCCTCTCATATTTTTGTTACTAAATAATTTTCATCTCCAATTCATCTTCAACCGGATTTGAACATATAATAGCATTTTTTTTTACTTTCATAAAATTATGAAAATTAAAATTTACTGAATATTGCTTCGGGCATTGTTTTATTAGATAGTATTCAGTATTATAATTTTTTCCTTTCATATTTTTGTTGATCATTTTCATCTCCAACTCCATCATCTTCAAACGGATTTATTAATGTAACAGAATTTTTCTACTTTCATGATGCCATGAAAAGTCAAATTAACTGAATATCGCTTAGGGGGCTGTGTTTAATTAGAAATTATTTAGTGTTTTCATTATTTTTTCCTCTTCTGTTTTCATTATGAAACATTATTCATCTACAACTCCATCCTCTTCAAAAGGATTTGATAATGTAACAGAACTTCTTTTACATTCAAATTCAGCAGCAGTGCAATTTTTTCTCCTCTTGTTAATGAATATTATTAATCTGCGCTCCATCCTCTTCAACCAGACTTAAAGTAAATGTAATGAATTTTATTTTACTTTCAAACTCATCAGTCGTGCAACTTTAGTGTGAAGGCATCACTCATGAAATGAGCAACTTTCCCAGACCAATTAGCTTTGGATCCAATTTATGACGGGACAGATCAGTAATCCGAATTCCGCACGCGAGTTTGAGGGTAATGGAGAAAGTGATAGAAACTGATTGGCCATTATCAGCCTTGATGTAATGTGGGTAACATTTTACTAAAATTAACTCTTGCTCCCCAGTTTTCAGTCATTATACCAACGATATCATGAAACGTTCCGGTCTCCTCATAGTTTTTAACATTTTTAATGGTATTTTTAAAAGATAGGTAGTAGGTATTGTAGTAAAAAGAAGACTTATTTGGTATTTTTTGAAAAATAGTTGGAGATTTTGTAGTGAATAGAACGTATTTTGAACGCTGTCCAGTACGATGTACTGGAATGAAATATCATAAAATTTAGGCAAAAAGAAAGCAAGAACTGGGTCCTATGATGAGGTCATTCAGCACTGAAAGGGAAACTTGAGAGTAGAAAGGTTTGAAAGGTGTAACAGGAGTAGAAACTAAGAGTAGAAAGGTTTGAAAGGTGTAACAGGAGAAGAAACTGAGAGTAGAAAGGTTTGAAAGGTGTAACAGGAGAAGAAACTGAGAGTAGAAAGGTTTGAAAGGTGTAACAGAAGAAACTGAGAGTAGAAAGGTTTGAAAAAGGTTAACAGAAGAAAAGGTAGAAAGGTTTGTAAAGGTGTAACAGAAGAAACTGAGAGTAGAAAGGTTTGAAAGGTGTAACAGGAGAAGAAACTGAGAGTAGAAAGGTTTGAAAGGTGTAACAGAAGAAACTGAGAGTAGAAAGGTTTGAAAGGTGTAACAGAAGAAACTGAGAGTAGAAAGGTTTGAAAGGTGTAACAGAAGAAACTGAGAGTAGAAAGGTTTGAAAGGTGTAACAGGAGAAGAAACTGAGAGTAGAAAGGTTTGAAAGGTGTAACAGGAGGAAAACCTTCTGCAATTGCAACATGAAACAATTGTTAGGAGACGGTTGAGGAAATATGATGGGGACGCCGCAAGGAACCTTATTAAGTAGTGCTCCTGAGTAATGCCTACAGTGCAACGCGTCAGGTGTACTGATGGCATTACAGCCCTCCAACGGAGACTATGATAATCCACTGATATCTCCATTCAAAGGTTGTGTGGACAGAAAAACAGTTTATTATTAGTTTTCTGTAAAAGAAAACTATTGTGCTGGCGTTGTCTGTCCATCCGCACTTTTTCTGTCCGCCCTCAGATCTTAAAAACTACTGAGGCTAGAGGGCTGCAAATTGGTATGTTGATCATCCACCCTCCAATCATCAGACATACCAAATTGCAGCCATCTAGCCTCAGTAGTTTTTATTTTATTTAAGGTTAAAGTTAGCCATAATCGTGCTTCTGGCAACGATAGGACAGGCCACCACCAGGCCGTGGTTAAAGTTTTATGGGCCACGGCTCATACAGTATTAAACCGAGACCACCGAAAGATAGATCTGTTTTCGGTGGCCGTGATTATACGCTGTAGCGGCTGTACAGAAAACTTGATTGCGCCGAAGAAACTTCGGCGCATTTTTTACTTGTTCATTGTGGTACTGAGTCGAAAGAACTCATTATCAGTCGCATTGGGAGGCCATTGATTGAGAGCTTTATTGAGGAATATTCGAACTTTATAACGAAGATTTGGAATAATGAGTCTAAACGGTTAGTCTTTTATAGTATATTGAATTCCTTGTAGGATACTCCCGTAGGGGGAATAGTGCCCCAGTGCACCTCACGCAGTGCACTGTGGGCTTTACTTAAGGTTCTTAGAAGCGTTCCATCGGCCCGGAGCAGAAACCCCTTTCATTCCTTTAACTGCACCTCCGTTCATATTCAATCTCTTCCATCTTACTTTCCTCAACCCTCTCTTAACAATTGTTTCAAGATGCAACTGCAAAAGGTTTTCCTCCTGTTACACCTTTCGAACCTTTTTATTCCTTTCAATTTCTCCTCCTGTTACACCTTTCAAACATTTTTATTCCTTTCAATTTCTCCTCCTGTTACACCTTTCAAACATTTTTATTCCTTTCAACTTCTCTCCTGTTACACCTTTCAAACCTTTTTGTTCCTCTCAATTTCCCTTCCAGCGATGAATGACCACTTAGGTCGTTTCACTTATCCTTTGTCCTACATTTCATATCCTATTCCATTCCTTGTAGGATACTGATATAGGTTAACAGTGAATCATGCTGTTTCAGTTTTCCAGTTTTGGGGTAAAAGTCAATTGATATATCTTTTCATAATATGTAATGAACATTACGTAAAGTTTGTCGAAGTATTCATATAGTAATTAAAAGTAAACATTGATTTCTTAATTGGCATTCTTGTAAAGTGTTTGATCAAGTTTCCCAACAAATGAATTTATTAAAATATGGAAAAGTATATGTTTCTTAAATCATTAAGTTCCACGTCATCAATGACAAATAAAAATGTATATATACATATGTATATACATACAAATATATTTATGTATATATTATATACATACAAATATATTTATATAAATATATTGGATACAACTGTAATGCATAATGCCCTCTTAACAGCAACCACATATGCATATTTACATAAATAATATATAAATATATATATATATGCAACTATAATATATATAATGCCCTCTTAACTGGTATAAAAGCAATAGTAGGCTCTATATATATATATATATATATATATATATATATATGTATATATATATATATATATATATATATATATATATATATATATATATATATATATATATATATATATATATATATATATATATATATATATATATATATATATATATATATATATATATATATATATATATATATATATATATATATATATATATATATATATATATATATATATATATATATATATATATATATATATATATATATATATATATATATATATATATATATATATATATATATATATATATATATATATGTATATATATATATATATATATATATATATATATATATATATATATATATATATATATATTATATATATTATATGTGTATATATAAATATAATATTATATATATATATCGTTCCAGTCGTATATTTATATACTAATGTTAGACCATAGAGTTCCAGTCGTGAGAGAGAGAGAGAGAGAGAGAGAGAGAGAGAGGAACAATTTATAGTCATGTTTTCATGGGATACCACAATCGTTAATCCTGAATCCACGGGTATAGACACGGATTAGATATCGTGGCTGGTTTGCAACTATGCTATCCCCTTTTGGCTTCCTGCAAAATGGATATATTTTGTCGTGTGCCAAATCAATTTTTCAAACTATTAGTTTTGTCGGGTGGCAAATCAATTTTTCAAACTATTAATTTTGTCCTATGACAGATCAGTTTTTCAAACTGTTAATTTTGTCGTGTAGCAAATCAATATTTCAAACTATTAATTTTGTCCTGTGACAAATCAATTTTTCACACTATTAATTTTGTTGCCTGGCAAATCAATTTTTCAAAATATTAATTTTTCCGTGTGACGTATCAATTTTTCAACTATTAATTTTGTCGTGTGACAAAATAAATTTTTCAACTCTCCATTAATTTTCCCATGTGATAAATCAAATTTTCAACAATCTATTAATTTTATCATATGACAAAATAAATTTTTCAGCTAACTATTATTTTTATCGCATAACAAAATAAATTTTTCAACTATTTTTATCGCATAACAAAATATATTTTTCAACTAATTATTAGTTTTGCCGTATGAAAAAATCAATTTTTCATCTATCACTTATTTGGGAAAAATTTGTAATAAACTGGAGTTAAAACAATTCAAGGAATTGGAATATAATTTCTAGGATTATGACAAGGTCTTCCAGCGCTGAAAGTAATTGTTAGGAGAGGGTTGGGGAAAGTAAGAAGGAAGAAAGAGAATATGAACGGAGGAGGTCAGTAAAAGGAATGAAAGGGGTTGCAGCAGGTAGGGGCGGAAGGGACGCCACAAAGATCCTTAAGTAATCCCTACAGTGCACCTTGTGAGGTGCACTGACGGCACTATTCCCTTGCAGGGGAAACGATTTGAAAATAAAGTCAGTAATATGTCATTTTGATTTATAATGTTACAATAATGTTATAAAGCAAAGAGACTTTACAATGAAAATAGGCAAGACGACAATGAAAATTAATAAAAATATGAAACAAGTAAAAAATGCGCTGAAGTTTCTTCGGGGCAATCGAGTTTTCTGTATAGCCGCTACAGCGTATAATCAAGGCCACCGAAAATAGATCTATCTTTCGGTGGTCTCGGTATGATGCTGTATGAGCCGCAGCCCTTGAAACTTTAACCACGGCCCAATATCGTTGCCAGATGCATGATTATGGCTAACTTTAACCTTAAATAAAATAAAACTACTGAGGCTAGAGGGCTGCAAGTTGGTATGTTTGATGATTGGAAGGTGGATGATCAACATACCAATTTGCAGCCCCCTAGCCTCTGTAGTTTTTAAGATCTGAGGTCGGACAGAAAAAGTGCGGGCAGGTGCAGAAGAAAAAGTCAGAATAATGTGCGGACAGAATAAGGTGCGGACAAGGTCTGGTCAGACGGCTCATCGAATATTTTTTTGTTTTTGAAAACTATAAAACAAATAATTTAACAAAAATCCAATTGATTTTGTTTCATTATTGTTCCCTAATTCACGTCCTGGAATTGTAACAATCAAGGCTCATCTGACGATATTTTTTTGTTTTTGTTTTGAATAACACAACCCATCGTGCTCGTGAAAGCTGTATTGTATTACTGTAACTCAAGCTGGTTGTAACAATAATATGATATACAATTTAATTTGATAGAATATATATATATATATATATATATATATATATATATATATATATATATATATATATATATATATAAATATATAAATATATAAATATATAAATATATACAGTATATATATATATATATAAATATATACAGTATATATATATATGTGTATATATATATATATATATATATATATATATATATACATGTGTGTGTATGCTTTTATATCGAGTTATATGTGAGTGCATATATACTTTAAATCACAAATGAGACATATTATTTACCCCTTCTACAGAGAGTAACTATAGAGCACTTTGAAAAAACACTATTACTAAACAGTCTAAACTACATCGGTTCATCAGACTGCCATCTTTTTTTATTAGCGCATCATTATCCATCCTCTTCTTCTTCCAACCTTATAGTCCCACTGCATTGCAGGGTCGGCCACTCCAGTCAACTTTCCCATACCCCTCCTTACCACATCCATCTACCTGATCCGCTGACGCGCCTCACACTCCTCCCCCAAAATCACTGGCATGTTCTTAGCTCTCTTGATTGGCTCCACTTCCTCTCCTCTTCTTATTACATGGCCACAGTATCTCAAACGAGCTTCCCTACCCTTCTCCTTTACAATACATATACCACATATTCTTCCTATATCCTGACTCACTCTCCTTTCCAGTAGTGATATTTCGGCAGTCCGTCTCACTATCCACATCTCGTTCTTTCCAACAGTCCCTCCTCTTTCCTTTTATCCTGGACAGTATCAAATCACACGTAGCTGGTTGTTTAAACCAGCTGACTGGTTAATTGGTTGTTTACCAACTCCGTTTTGTGTAATGGGCGGCCAAGCACCCGTTAACGCACCCGCGCTAAATCTGGGTTAATCTGCTCTCTTGTGTTTCGATTTTTATATTTTTGCGTTCGTTGCGTGCGTGGTTTGTTGTTTTCTATTTTGTTTTGGGTGAGTGTGTTTGTGTGTATGTATTTATATATATATATATATATATATATATATATATATATATATATATATATATATATATATATATATATATATATATATATATATATATATATATATATATTATATATATATATATATATAATATTATATATATACACTATCTATATATATTTATATATGTGTGTGTGTGTGTGTATATAGATAGATAGATATAGATATATAGATGTATATACATATATAACACATACATATATATATACATATACACATGTCTCTTTGTATCTCCTCAATAATACGCACTGAAGCTAGTATATTTCCCGAATGGTATTTTTAATGATACTGAGGTAAATATAGACTTTCCACTTTCAGAAATATTTTAAATTGCCTGGGTTATTTGAACGTTCACGACCCGGTAACACCGACATTGAGTTTGGAATTGCTTTTGCAGTACAATACGTCAAACTTGATGTGATATATTCATGACCACTTCGTTACAGAAACCAGTGGAACGGTTCCCAGGTTAATGAGGGCACAATATAATAATGTGGAATGCCCTTGGGGCGTTTAGTAAATGAAAATTATCCTTTTCAGCCTCGTCATTCGCTGGGAAACTGATGTCTCGTATCACAGAGTGGAAATGGCCTCTTTATAAATTCTCCAGTTTATCCGTTGCTGGACGCATTTCAATTTAGGCCTGGCAGGTATTTCCATATTAGATTCTCATATTTATTCATTTTCCTCTCAGTGGAAAATGCAGAAGTGGCGAATCAAGGGGAGTCGATATAACTGGTGTATTTTCATTTTAATTTTTAAGCCCCTTCAAGGCAGCGACGCCCGTATTTCCGTGTTTATCCTTTTTTCATATTCATCAGTGTCTCGCCTTTTTTTTTTATTGTTCTGACCCTGTGTCCACATTGCATAAACCCCCTTAGGGGAGTAATGCCGTCAGTGCACCTCACGCTGCAAGGTGTAGGCATTATTACACAAGGTTCTTTGGGGCGTCCCTTAGGTCCCCAGCTGCAACCCCTTTCATTCCTTTAACTGTACCCCCATTCACTTCTCTTTTTTCCATCTTACTTTCTTCAATCCTCTCCTAACAATTGTTTCATACTCAATTTCTCACCCTATTACATCTTTCAAACCTTTTTATTCTGTTTCTCCTCCTGTTACAACTTTGAAACCTTTCTATTCTCAGTTTCTCGTCCTGTTACAACTTTCAAACCTTTCTACTCTCAGTTTCTCCTCCTGTTACAACTTTCAAACCTTTCTGCTGTCAGTCTCTCCTCCTGTTACAACTTTCAAACCTTTCTATTCCCAGTTTCCCCTCCTGTTACAACTTTCAAACCTTTCTACTCTCAGTTTCTCCTTGTTACAACTTTCAAACCTTTCTACTCTGTTTCTCCTCCTGTTACACCTTTCAGACCTTTCTACTCTGTCTTTCATCCTGTTACAACTTTCAAACCTTTCTATTCCCAGTTCCCCTCCTGCTACAACTTTCAAACCTTTCTATGCCCAGTTTCCCCTCCTGTTACAACTTTCAAACCTTTCTTCTCTCAGTCTCTCCCCTGTTAAAACTTTCAAACCTTTCAGTTCTCAGTTTCCCCTCCTGTTACACCTTTCAAACCTTTCTTCTCTCAGTTTGTCCTCCTGTTAAATCTTTCAAACCTTTCAGTTCTCAGTTTCCCCTCCTGTTACACCTTTCAAACCTTTCTACTCTCAGTTTGTCCTCCTGTTACATCTTTCAAACCTTTCTACTCTGTCTCTCCTCCTGTTACAACTTTCAAACCTTTCTATTCCCAGTTTCCCCTCCTGTTAAATCTTTCAAACCTTTCTACTCTCAATTTTCCTTTTACTCAGCTTCTCCTCCTGTTACACCTTTCAAACCTTTCTAATCTCAGTTTCCCTTTAATTGCCGAGTGACTTCATCATAGGTCCCAGCGCTTGGTCTTTGGCCTAAATGTTTTATTCCATTCCATTCTGTTGAATAAACATCTTATAATCCCCGAGACCCAGCTAATTTATGGCCTCTCCGGTTTGGCAGATGGCGCTGAAGCCAACAGTTTGGAAAAGCGAGAATTAGCAAATGCTACTGTCTGTGTTTTTCATTCTTTTGGCGAGAAAATTACTCCCACTCCGTTTTCTGCTCTAACTCCTTTGAAGTAATAAAACTTCAACATTAAATTTATTATTATTATTATTATTATTATTATTATTATTATTATTATTATTATTATTATTATTATTATTATTATTATTATAAGATACTCATAGTAGCACGAGTCTTGAAATGGAGAAACAAATCCACAGTTTGGTATGTGTACACATATTTGGGGATAAATCTGTACAGAGAGCTTTCGGGAATCTGTTCGATTCTCCTTTTGAAAATGGGAATCGAACAGATTCCCGAAAGCGGTCTGTACAGAATTATTTTTAAATATGTGTACACATACATAACTGTGGATTTGTTTCTTCGTTATTATTATTATTATTATTATTATTATTATTATTATTATTATTATTATTATTATTATTATTATTATTATTATTATTATTATTAACCAAACAAAAACTTCTTTCAGTTTTCTTCTGAAGATGGATTCTGAAGATGGAAAGAGAAACCCACAAAGATTCCTGTGTATAACTTCCTTACTTGTAAATATTTACATATTACTTGAATCTCGAGTACCTTCAGGTCCTAACTATGACCCTTTTTCAAGAGATGTGAAGATGGTGAGGCTGGTTCAAGGCCCAGCAATCTTCTGGAACTTCTTCTCCCTGTGCTATCATTTACATGAAGATTGCTGGGCCTTGAACCAGGCTGACGACCTTCACATCTCTTGAAAAAGGGTCATAGTTAGGACCTGAAGGTACTCGAGATTCAAGTAATATGTAAATATTTACAAGTAAACAAGTTACACACAGGAATTTTGTGGGTTTCTCTTTCCATTATTATTATTATTATTATTATTATTATTATTATTATTATTATTATTATTATTATTATTATTTATTGATGAGAAGGATGGCTGCATCGTGCGAGTTTCCATTTTATATTGAGTCTTCTCAGTTATCCTTATATTTCTTTTCTCTTCTACGTTAACATTGGTCAGTAATGTTCATACTTCTGTAAAGAGAAATATATTAAGAGGAAATTAGGCAGCAGTTTTATTCTATGTACAAGATAAGGTAGTGAAATACTTCTTTTACATACTCTCCTAGTGTATTTCTCTTTACCAAAGCATGAACATTGGGTAATTATTAACCAATATTAATGTTAATTATTCACCAAAATTAACGTCAAAGAGAAAAGAACTATAAAGAATATTGAGGAGACTCGATATAAAATTAAAACTTACACGATGCAACCATATTTTTTAATAAGACATATTTAAGAGAGGGTCGCTTGCCTTCTCATATTATTATTATTATTATTATTATTATTATTATTATTATTATTATTATTATTATTATTATTATTATTATTATTATTATCACGACGGCTGTGAACTTTTCTTTGTAAACGCAGCCATCCTTTTCAGCAGGCCATGTTTCAGAGAGGGTATGCTTCCTTCTCATATTATTATTATTATTATTATTATTATTATTATTATTATTATTATTATTATTATTATTATTATTATTTTGAAAAAAATTCTAATAAAGATTCACAATTATACTGTATAAATGGTTTTCTATGTAATAATTTTTCTACATTTATTATATATGGTTTTATTATTATTATTATTTTTATTATATAATTGTTATTATTATTATTATTATTATTTATTATTATTTATTATTATTATTATTATTACTATTATTATTATTATTATTATTATTATTATTATTATTATTATTATTATTATTATTATTATTCTGACATTTTATTACTAACAGATGGTTTAATTTAAACCAAACAGGTTACTGTTATAAACATTGCGAAAACATTTGACAAAAAACAAACATTAACAAAAAAAAAAGACACAATGATAAATAGATAACAGTAATGAATGAGGAAAAAATATGAATTATAGTTCCTTGTTAAAGGCAACTGCCGATGAATATAGATGCTGGCTCTTTGTGACGCGAATGGCAGAACCAATTACCTCTCCTTTAAATCCGAGGCTGGGACTTTCTACACTGAAATTCAAGTTTATTAAAGAAGGCCAAACAGTTCGAGCTCTGAAGAGTGGGCGTGAAAACGTAATTGCCATTTTAATAATTCATTGAAGTTTTCATGTATTTATATATTAATCTGTTGATTATTTTCTTTTTTTGATAACTGGTCTCTTCGTGCTGTATTTTTTATTATTGCATTTTGTTAATTCTTTCGCAAGAACACCATGTTCTTCGGATTGCCTTAAAACAAATCTCGTTGTATTTTAATAATTTATTCACGTTTTTATTTATTTATTAATTTATTCATTTTTTCTATTTCCTGATAAATGATCTCTCCTTGCTGTATTTCATACAATCTTCTGTCACTCCTTTCAAATGAACGCCATGATATTCTTTGGAAGCATTAGAACTTCGAGTCGGGCGGCCTCAGTGGTGGGCTTCCTCAGTATGAATAGGGTTCATCTTCTCACTAATAATAATAATAATAATAATAATAATAATAATAATAATAATAATAATATAATAATGAGGAAATACTTTCAATTATTTCGTTTGAAAGTTACAGTCGAAGCAAAGGCTTCATTGTGAAAGGGATTGTTTTGGTTAATTCTTCTTCTTCTTCTTCTTCTTCTTCTTCTTCTTCTTCTTCTTCTTCTTCTTCTTCTTCTTCATGGACTGGAATATAAAATTTATACCAAAGGCCAAGCAAGAGCTGGGATATATGATAAGGTCATTCAACCCTGAAAGGTAAATTGAGAGAAATAAAAAGGTTTGAAAGGTGTAACAAAAGGAAAACTTTTTGCAGTTACACTATAAAACAATTATTAGGAAAGGGTTGAGGAAAGGAAGATGGAAGAAAGAGAATATGAACGGAGGAGCAGCAAAAGGAATGAAAGAGGTTGCAGCCGCTAGGAGCCGTGGTAGGGACGCTGCAAAGAACCTTGAGTGATGCCTACAGTGCACAGCCTAAGGCGTACTGACGGCACTACTACCCTCCTACGGTAGACACTGTTACGGTATATTTGTAGTTCCTCATTGGACGGGTTGGTATCGTTCTCGGCTGGCACTCTGCTGGGCCCGCGTTCGATTCTCCGACCGGCCAATGAAGAATTAGAGAAATTTATTTCTGGTGATAGAAATTCATTTTTCTCGTTATAATGTGGTTCGGATTCCACAATAAGCTATAGGTCCCGTTGCTGTGTAACCAATTGGTTTTTAGCCACGTAAAATAAATCTAATCCTTCGGGCCAGCCCTAGGAGAGTCGTTAATCAGCTCAGTGGTCTGGTTAAACTAAGGTATACTTATGGTACATTTGTCTGCTCGCTGTAAGTAGACGTTAAGTTGCAAGAACAAGACACAAATAATAAAACACAAATAAGAAGACAAAAGTGTATAAGAAGGTGTGTAAGAAGATTAGCAGTAGAAGAAAGATGGTTAAGACTGTCTTTTCTGACCTTGGTCTAACTCAAAGAAAGGACAGGTCGATTTGAAGGTCGTGTAAATGAGATTCCTTGAGAGGGAGAAAAGAAGAAGATTGATTTGGGTAAATTAGTCGATAAAGAAAAGGAAACATTTATATACAGTTCGACAGAAAGTACACTGAGGATGTAAATGACTGTATAATTATATAGGAAGGGCGGATGTGCTGTTGACGAGGCTTCTGTGAATGACCAGGGCACAGAAGAAAAATTATGAAAATATTCAGTCCGAGAGGCTGACTCCTCATTCGGTGGCCAGATTTGGAACGTGAGAATAATTATTCTCCAGTTGTTATCTGTTGAAGCCATCCTTTCTGGCCAACGCCAAGTAATTGTATTTCTGTGCAACGAGCCAGATTGAATACTTGCAACTCTGAATTTTCATATATACATATATATATATATATATATATATATATATATATATATATATATATATGCTTACTATATATTTATATCTATGTATGTATGTGTGTATATATATATATATATATATATATATATATATATATATATTATATATACATATAAAATATATATATATATATATTTATATACATAAAAAACGTCACCGTTACGCAAGACAGAGAGGTTACGTGATTCAGTGACGAATATATTAGGCTCAAGCATTACCAACCCAGCCTTGGGGTCACACTTATCCTTTTCTCGAGTGACAGTGCTCATGCTTCCTTTCACTCGGATTATTATTATTATTATTATTATTATTATTATTATTATTATTATTATTATTATTATTATTATTATACCCTATTCCTACGTAAGATCGTTTTTGCCTTAAGTTGCTGCCAGGTCCTTGCCAAAGGTGGGATATGCTCTCTCTCTCTCTCTCTCTCTCTCTCTCTCTCTCTCTCTCTCTCTCTCTCTCTCTCTCTCTCTCTCTCTCTCTCTCTCTCTCCGCTCCTGTGCATCTATGCTCACATGCACTTGCTCTTACTTTTATACCCAGACAGCACACATTTATTTATGTATTTGTATATATGTATATATATATATATATATATATATATATATATATATATATATATATATATATATATACAAATATTATATACCTATACATATCTATGTATGTATGTATATATATATATATACATACATACATATATATACATATATTGTATATATATATACATGTATATACATATATATGTACATATATATATATATATATATAGATGGGTGTTTGTATATGAATGTATATACATATACATATCTATGTATACTTATAGTAAAATGTATACATGTACACGTAAATGTACATATGCATATGTATATGTGTGTGTATATATATATATATATATATATATATATATATATATATATATATATATATATTATATATATATGTATTTATATATATATGTATTTACATATATATATATATATATAAATATATATATATATATATATATATATATATATATATATATATGTATACATGTATAATTTATATATGTTTTACCAACCTATTGCCTTCCTATTCTCTCCTCATGACTGAACCATCTGAAAACACCCTCCACCCTTTCCACCTGAACGACCCTTTTCGACCACTTGAATGAGTCTCCACATCCCTGTCACATTCATCATTATCAGCTTCGAATGTACCATACTCTGGCTTTCCCTGTAAATTCAAAGGCCTTCTAATGAATTAATCCTCCTTTTTGTTTTTCCACACTTTCTTGGTCTTTCTCTCCTTCTTCCTCTCAGTGATTCTTTGTGGGACTGGTCGGTACCGTTCTCGGTTAGCACTCTGCAGGGTCCG
The DNA here is from genome assembly GCF_040412425.1 of Macrobrachium rosenbergii. Classification (NCBI taxonomy): domain Eukaryota; kingdom Metazoa; phylum Arthropoda; class Malacostraca; order Decapoda; family Palaemonidae; genus Macrobrachium; species Macrobrachium rosenbergii. Next base: position 31,271,797 of record NC_089748.1, read on the forward strand.
AGTTCGAATCTCCGGCCGACCAATGAAGAATTAGAGAAATTTATTTCTGGTGATAGAAATTCATTTCTCGCTATAATGTGGTTCGGATTCCACAGTAAGCTGTAGGTCCCGTTGCTAGGTAACCAATTGGTTATTAGCCACGTAAAATAAGTCTAATTCTTCGGGCCAGCCCTCTCTAGGAGAGCTGTTAATCAGCTCAGTGGTCTGGTTAAGCTAAGGTCTATTTAAAATTTTCATCCTCTCAGATTTCAAGGTTTCCACTCGCCTTTTCAGCAACGGTAAATTTGATTCCTTATGTTTACCGTATCTGTTGCTAATCGGCTTCCATCTTTTTCTGTCATCTGTATTGACAAAGAGATTGTTCCATTTCGTCAAGGAAAATTTGATTGACAGTTCATTCATGAATGCTTACTTTTGCCTTCATACGCAGTGATTTGATTGCTTCTGATATTGGCGAGTTCCTACTGCCTTCTTTGACTGTCAAATTCTTTTCAGTCATCTCCTTTGCCGTGTTATCTCCACTGATATTAATTTCTCCTCCATCTTGGCTCTGTAGAGGGGTAGTACTGTAGTGCAACCCCTTTCATTCCTTTTACTATAACTCTTCATCTTTCTTTCTTCCATCTTACTTTCCTGCACCCTCTCCTAACAATTGTTTCTTAGTGCAGCTGCAATAGGTTATAGCCTCCTGTTACACCTTTCAAACCATTTTACTCTCAATTTCCCTTTCAGCGCTGAATGACCTCATCATAGGTCCCAGCTCTCGCTTGGCCTTTGGCCTAAATTCTATATTCAATTTCCCTTATCTTGGGTTTCATTGATCCTCGTAACCTTATTTGTTGACATCATTTAATGGCAGTGATCTCCTCTTGCAACATCTTTCAGTTCTTCCATTATTAATACCTTTATATCTGTGGCCATCAGACATTCTGCATTTCAATCAAGCCTCACTGTCATAGTCCACTGACACATTACCCAGTTGTTCTTTCTCTTACTTCTCCTGCTATTTCATCCAGATCAATATTTCACAGCCACCCAGAAACATAACACAACCTTTGTCTGATAAGCAATTTTACACTAACCCAGTCATTGCTTTCTACGCATTATCACACGAGGTTTGCTTCCGTTTACAAAAGCTCTCTGTAGTTTCTCAGCTTTATTGTTGACTCCTTAACGCATCCTGAACACCCTCCGCCTTTCGTTTTTGTCAGTTTTACCATAAACGTACCGTAGTTACGTAATATGTCACATTCAGATATTTCAGCTGGTATCATACACTGCTGAAGCAAAACTTCAGCACCACCTCGTTTGAATCTATGAATTTTAAATCTACAAATTTTGTCCGCTCCAGTTCCTCTGGTGAAACTGATTTCAGGGAAAAGATTCCCCACGTAGATAGTACATTATGAAATGGAATTATGCGCTAAATATACTAGAATCGACGAAGTCAAGACATATTACATTTACAGACCTTTCTTGTAACGGTTCTTTTTTAAATGTGAAAAACAGCTTTTAGGGACACTTTTTCAAATACGTTTATGAATTCAATTCTAGTGAAGACTGGTCGATTTTTTCTCTGTGCTGTGGGTTATTATGTTCCAGTTACGTCCTCAGCAACCTCGTCTCTTGAGGAACTCGGAAAATCTCTTGCTGGGAGCGTAATAATCCTGCTACAGAACTTATATATGAAACGTCTCTGCCATCAATATCCTTTTTATTATCTTCTTGAGCCCTGCCCCCATCCCCCCCAATAAGAAGACGTTCCAGTTCAGAATTTAATATTCATATCCATTTCTTCCAGCTTTATTGTCTCGCTTTGGTGACGCATAATCGAATGTTATTGCCTTTGGACAGTTCCTCTGAGTCTGCTCTATCCATTACTTCATTATCTTGAAGGGTTGAAAGGTGTAACAGGAGAAATATGGGTAAAAAATTTTGAAAAATGTAAATGGGAAACTGAGAGTAAAAAGGTTTGAAAGGTGGAATAGGTGAAATTAGGAATAAAAAGGTTTGAAAGGTGTAACAGGAGAAACTGATAGTAGAAAGGTTTGAAATGTGTAGCAGGAGAAACAAAGTAAAAAGGTTTGAAGGGTGTAACAGGAGGAGAAACTGAGAATGAAAAGTTTGAAGGGTGTAACAGGAGGAAAAACTGAGAATAGAAAGGTTTGAAAGGTGTAACAGGAGAAATAAAGTAAAAAGGTTTGAAAGGTGTAATGGGGGACAAAATTGAGAGTAGAAAGGTTTGAAAGGTGTAACAAGAGGATAAACTGAGAATAGAAAGGTTTGAAAGGTATAACAGGAGGAGAAACAGAGTAAAAAGGTTTGAAAGATGTAACAGGAGGAGAAACTGAGAGTGAAAAGGTTTGAAGGGTCTAACAGGAGGAGAAACTGAGAGTAGAAAGGTTTGAAATGTGTAACAGGAGGAGAAACTGAGAGTAGAAAGGTTTGAAAGGTGTAACAGGAGGAGAAACTGAGAGTAGAAAGTTTTGAAAGGTGTAACAGGATGAGAAACTGAGAGTGAAAAGGTTTGAAGGGTCTAACAGGAGGAGAAACTGAGAGTAGAAAGGTTTGAAGGGTCTAACAGGAGGAGAAACAGAGTGAAAAGGTTTGAAGGGTCTAACAGGAGGAGAAGCTGAGAGTAGAAAGGTTTGAAAGGTGTAACAGGAGGAGAAACTGGGAGTAGAAAGGTTTGAAAGGTGTAACAGGAGGAGAAACTGAGAGTGAAAAGGTTTGAATGGTGTAACTGGAGGAGAAACTGAGAATAGAAAGGTTTGAAAGGTGTAACAGGAGAAACAAAGTAAAAAGGTCTGAAAGCTGTAACAGGAAGAGGAACTGAGAGTAAAAAGATCTGAAAGGTGTATCAGGAGGAGAAACTGAGAATAAATGTTTTTAAAGGCGTAACAGGAGGAAAGCCTTTGGCAGTTGCAGTATGAAACAAGTGCTAGGAGAGGGTTGAGGAAACTAAGATGCAGGAAAGAGAATATGAACGGAGGTAGAACAAAAGGGACGCTGCAAAGAAGCCCTATTAAGCAGTGCCAACAGTGCACCGAATGAGGTGCAGTGAGGACATGTAAGCCACTGTAAGAATTCCCCAAAATTCCTACTACTTTTCTCCGGCTCATTAGTCAATCTCATGACGACCAACTATCCGGACTCTGCTGACTATTCGAAGTTCTTGCGATTGATTCTCTATTCTGCAATGGTGCATCAGTTGTCCTCTCTGGAGTTTGGATCCACACTTTGTTGCAAGGAATTTGTCAGCTTCAGGAGGCGCGGAGGACCGAGAGAGAGAGAGAGAGAGAGAGAGAGAGAGAGAGAGAGAGAGAGAGAGAATCAAAGGCCTCAGAGAGAGAGAGAGAGCGAGAGAGAAAGAGAAAGAGAGAAAGAGGGAGAGATCAAGAAAGAAAGAAAGAGAGAGAGAGAGACCTCAAGAAAGAGAGAGAGAGAGAGACCTCAAGAGAGAGAGAGAGAGAGAGAGAGAGAGACATCAAAGACATCAAGGGCCTCAAAGAGAGAGAGAGAGAGAGAGAGAGAGAGAGAGAGTTCAAGAAAGAAAGAAAGAGAGAGAGAGAGACAGACTAAGAAAGAACACGAGATACCGAGAGAGAGAGAGAGAGAGAGAGAGTGTGAAATCGTTCGACAAACGAAGAGGAAATTCGTGAATGTTAGACCTTTCGAGATTCTTTTGTCCATCAGTTTTTTTTTATACCCTTTGCCTCGTTTGAGTAAAAAGCAAAACGAAACAAAGAGAATATAATTGGAAAAAATGCGAGTGAAGAGCTAAACAATATGTACTTTTTAGTTTCCGTTGTTGACTGTTACGATTCGTTATCTATGCATTTATTTATTTATTTATTTATTTATTTATTTACTTGCTCAGATTTTTTGGCCTAGAACTAAGAGTGGCTACTGCATCACGTTCAAAATGGCATCTCAAAAACGAAGGTCACAATAAAGTCTTATGACTTCATAGTTTCAAAGAAGCATTACAAAAAAAAGAGGAGGTCACAATAAGGCCTTACAACTTCATATTTTAAGATAACCACCACAAAAAAATAGGGTCAAAATTACATGAAAAGAGGAGGTCACAATAAGGCCTTGCAACTTCATATTTTCAGAGAACGACCACAAAAAAGGAGGGTCACAATAAGGCCTTAAAACTTCATATTTTCAAAGAAGCATTACATGAAAAGAGGAGGTCACAATAAGGCCTTGCAACTTCATATTTTCAGAGAACGACCACAAAAAAGGAGGGTCGCAATAAGGCCTTAACTTCATATTTTCAAAGAAGCATCACAAAAAAAGGAGGGTCACAATAAGGCCTTGCAACTTCATATTTTCAGAGAACGACCACAAAAAAGGAGGGTCACAGTAAGGCCTTACAACTTCATATTTTCAAAGAAGCATCACAAAAAAAGGGGAGGTCACAATAAGGCCTTACAACTTCATATTTTCAAAGAAGCATCACAAAAAAGAGGTCACAATAAGGCCTTACAACTTCATATTTTAAGAGAACGACCACAAAAAACAGAGGGGTCACAATAAGGCCTAAAAACTTCATATTTCAAATCACATAAAAAGAAAGGTCACAATAAGGCCTTACAGCTTCATATTTTGAGAACCATCACAAAAAAGGTGGTGGTCACAATAAGGCCTTGCAACTTCATATTTTCAGAGAACGACCCCAAAAAAGAGGTGGTCACAATAAGCGACCACAAAAAAAAGAGGTGGTCACAATAAGGCCTTGCAACTTCATATTTTAAAAGAACGACCACAAAAAAGAGGGTCACAATAAGGCCTTACAGCTTCATATTTTCAAAGAAGCATTACATGAAAAGAGGTCACAATAAGGCCTTACTTCATATTTTAAGAGTACGACCACAAAAAAGGAGGGTCACAATAAGGCCTTAAAACTTCGTATTTTCAAAGAAGCATTACAAAAAAAAGAGGAGGTCACAATAAGGCCTTACAACTTCATATTTTAAGAGAACGACCACAAAAAAAGGGGTCACTATAAGGCCTTACAACTTCATATATTTTTTTTTCAAAGAGCTCGCGAGGAATAGCTAATTTAATGGCGGTCTACGCCATTCCGAAAACAAATTGCATTTGGATTATCTAATGCTGCAGCCATTTCGAAAACAAAAGGTTTTTGCCCGGAACGATGGATTAATGCCTGGTAATTCTGCAACATTTACATAATTCGTCTTTTTTTATCTTTTTTTTTTTTGAGGTCCAGCGCCCATAGGCGATTTCTATTCGCGCTCGTTCCCAAATTCCACATTGCTACATTTTTCATATGAATTTTATATCTATCTATCTATTTATCTGTATATATATATATATATATATATATATATATATATATATATATATATATATATATATATATATATATATATATATATATATATATATATATATATATATATATATATATATATATATATATATATATATATATATATATATATACATATTAGGGCAAAACCGAGTTCGGTCAGATATCGAAACGTATTTTTATTGATTTCATAGACTGGATGATTGACGCATGCGCGGTTTTTAGCTTTTAATTTCCTCAAGAGCTGTGTCTTCCAGTAGATCCCCCGTATGAGGGTATTGTCGTCAGTGCACCTGACACGGCACACTGTAGGCATTACTTAAAATTCCCTGAGAGTAGAAAGGTTTGAAAGGTGTAACAGAAGGAAAACCTTTCGCAGTTGCACCATGAATCAATTGTTAGGAAACGGTTGAGGAAAGGAAGATGGAAGAAAGAGAATATGAACGGAGGTACAGTAAAAGGAATGAAAGGGGTTGAAGCTGCAACTACTTTCATTCCTTTTGTCGTACCTCCTCAGTTCATATTCTCTTCCCTCCATCTTACTACTCCGTTCTCCACGAATGAAAAAGGTTCTAAAGAACTATTGCATTTATGTTTTACTCATGGCTTACCATCTCTTGGAGTTTCCGAGTCGTCTGTATAGAGTCCACATTTCCCAGTCACCTATTCGGCTATTCAGTTATCTGTATAGATTCCACATTTCTCAGTCATCCATTCAGCTGTTCAGTCAGCTATATAGATTCCATATTTCCCAGTCATCTGTCTATTCAGTCATTTACATAGATTCCACATTTCCCAGTCATCTATATAGATTCCACATTTCCCAATCACCTACTGTATATAGATTCCACATTTCCCAACCATCTATATAGATTCCACATTTCCCAGTCACCTACTGTATATAGATTCCACATTTCCCAGCCATCTATATAGATTCCACATTTCCCAATCACCTACTGTATATAGATTCCACATTTCCCAATCACCTACTATATATAGATTCCACATTTCCCGGTCATCTATGTAGATTTCCCAGTCATCTATCTATTCAGTCATCTGTATAGATTCCACATTTCCCATTCACCTATATAGATTCCACATTTCCCAGTCATCTATATAGATTCCACATTTCCCAATCACCTATATAGATTCCACATTTCCCAGTCATCTATATAGATTCCACATTTCCCAATCACTTATATAGATTCCACATTTCCTATTCATCTATATAGATTCCACATTTCCCAATCAGCTATATAGATTCCACATTTCCCAGTCATCTATATAGATTCCACATTTCCCAATCACCTATATAGATTCCACATTTCCCAGTCATCTATATAGATTCCACATTTCCCAATCACCTATATAGATTCCACATTTCCCAGTCATCTGTCTATTCAGTCATCTGTATAGATTCCACATTTCCCAGTTATCTATATAGGTTCCACATTTCCCAATCACCTATATAGATTCCACATTTCCTAGTCATCTATCTATTCAGTCATCTGTATAGATTCCACATTTCCCAGTCACCTATATTGATTCCACATTTCCCAGTCATCTATGTAGATTCCATATTTCCCAGTCATCTATATAGGTTCCACATTTCCCAATCATCTATATAGATTCCACCTTTCCCAGTCATCTATTCATCTCTTTAGTCATCTATATAGATTCCGCATTCCATCATCGTCTCTCGTAGAGTCCTGTAGATAGAGCTGAACATCTGGCAGAGTCTAATTCGCGACTCTATTATCCGAACCCCTTTGCTTACCCCTTTATTCGAATCTCTCTGCAAACTAAGTTCAAGTTTCTTATCAAACTGTTGTAATTAGTGGCACTGCGCCCGTCCTCCACCAAATTAGTAGTGGCGTTACCCAGAGGTCTGGCAGAGGCCTTGTCTCTCCCATATATATACGTTTAATCAGAAAGTCTCCTACAGCCGTACTCATTCATATGCAAATGACTGTATTTTTTTTTTTCTCAGAATCTGTTCTGATTCTCAGATGAGACCTCTGTAGAACTTAGTTCTCAATTCGGCTGTAGATTTTCTCTCGTTCCGTTGCTTTCGGGGATATCTGTAGTCGTATCTCAGTTCCTCGTTGGGCGAGCCGGTAGAGTTCTCGGCTAGCACTCGCTACGCCCGAGTTCGAGTCTCCGGCCTGCTAATGAAGAATTAGAGGAATTTATTTCTGGCGGTAGAAATTCATTTCTCGCTATAATGTGGTTCGGATTCCACAATAAGCTGTAGGTCCCTTTGCTAGGTAACCAATTGGTTCTTAGCCACGTGAAATAAGTCTAATCCTTCGGGCCAGCCCTCTCTGGGAGAGCTGTTAATCAACTCAGTGGTCTGGTAAAACTAAGGTATACTTAGCTTTGTCTCGTACCCATTCTCCCCATAGGAGGTAGTGCCGTCAGCGCGCCTCACGCGGTGCACTGTAGGCATTACTTAATGAGGTTCTTTGCAGCAGTCCCTTCGGCCCCTAGCTGCAACCCCTTTTATTCCTTTGACAATACGTCCGTTTATTTTCTCTTTCTTCCATCTTACTTTCCTCAATCCTCTCCTGGTAGTTGATTCATAGTGTAGCTGCAAAAGGTTTTCCTCCTGTTACGCCTTTCAAACCTTTTTAGACTCTCAATTTCCCTTTCAGCGCTGAATGATCTCATCATAGGCCTCAGCGCTTGCCATTTGGCCTAAATTCTATGTTCTATTCTATTCGTATCCATTCTATCTTTACTGTGATATTCGGGTTAATGGAACTGAAGGCTTAACAGCTTTCAGGATAATTAATGCATGCACAGTGCAGTGTTTAGAGAGGGCTACATTATAGAAACTACACGTCCTCTATCATGTTTCATTCTGTAAATGTTTTATCCTCTGAAATGTGGTCTATGTTTTATTCTTCGAGCAGTTCCTTCAGAAATGTGGGATTTGTATGGAGTGTTGTTCACGTTTCTGACGAGAGACATCATTAATAATCTTGGCAGAGTAGAACTCTAGGCTTTTATCTCATACATAACCCACCTAGCCTGTCCATCATCAATTCGCTGCCATTCTGTTGCCAAAAAGCCTGTTTTCCAAGTTGTTCTACAAACATTACCTTTCACACGGAGCAGAGCAGAGAGAATGAAATGATAATCCACTTCCAAGTATCACATAAGAGAAATGGTGTTGATGCTATTGGTCTCAGAAGAAATGGGTCCCCATTTCCAATTCAGGAGCGATTTCCTCGTTTCAAGCACTTCACAACCCTTCACTAGATATATATATATATATAAATATATATATATATATGTGTGTGTGTATGTATTATATATATATATATATATATATATATATATATATATATATATATATATATATATATATATAAATATATATTTATAAATGTATATATTTATACATATATATATATATATATATATATATATATATATATATATATATATGTATATATAAACTGAGTGAGTGAAGCCTTTAATCCCATGACCAACCGAGGTAACAATGTCAGCTGCAATAATAATAACCATAATCATTATAACAGCGCGCCCGCCATCCAGAGAGGACACTATATTATCAAGCTACCAAAGTTGTAGTACTAATATACATATATCCCAAGTACCTTTCCAAATTAGCGTTTGTTTTCGTTTTATATTATTGCCTGCATTCATGGGATAACTTGCCTGCATGTCTAAGATGAGAAACTTCCGTTAAAATAAGGAAAATATTAAAGATATTCAAAAATCGCTGACACTTGTCTCCGGAAATTCCGTTGCGAATCGAATTCCCATTTTCTTTATCGTTCTAATTCCGACGAGAATCCTGAAAGTTGCAGAGGAATTCCGGGAATTAGAGAGCTAAAGCATTATTATAATCGGAGTTTGGCGAAAGTAATGGACGAAATCAACTTGGGGAAAGCGACGTTTCGTTCGAGAGAACGACGAAAGAGGCGTCAGGCGTCTTAATTCTTAGTTTTTTTATTTTTTTTTAATGTAACGAAAACTAGTAAGGTTTGTATGCTGTAGGTTGGTCCGCTGGAAAATGTAAGATCCCTCGATCATACAAGGTTGTTTATCAAGCACATATCGTTTCGTAAAACCAAACTAACGTTATTCAGAAACAAAACTCGGCAAGGAGCACGAACAACGAGCCTTCAGAAGTTATAATTCTTGCTATTTGAAGTGTAATAACTAAATGTGAGGTCCATTCCTTTAGCGTGTATGTTGCACCTTCATCTGCTAGAAACTGTACGACCCCGGAAGAATAGTTGTTTGTCAAGCATATACCCTTTCGTAGCAAGAATAACGTTTTCCATAAACAAAACTTTTTTATCGAGCATATACGCTTCATAAAACCAAAATAACTTTTTTTTTTATAGACAAAAGTTTTAAGAAGCATATACCACTTCGTAAAAATCAAAATAACGTTTTCCATAAGAAAACGTTATTCTCCAAGCATATGCCGTTTAGTAACAGGAATAACGTTTTTAAAAACAAAACATTTTTTTTATCAAGCACATACCGTTTCGTATAAACAAAATAACGTTTTCCATAAGAAAACGTTATTCTCCAAGCATATGCCGTTTTGTAACAGGAATAACGTTATTGAAAACAAAACATTTTTTTATCAAGCACATACCGTTTCTTATAAACAAAATAACGTTTTCTGTAAGAAAACATTATTCTCCAAGCATATGCCGTTTTGTGACAGGAATAACGTTTTTGAAAACAAAACATTTTTTTTATCAAGCACAGACCGTTTCGTATAAACAAAATAACGTTTTCAAACAAAAAATTTTTTGTCAAGCATATACCGCTTCGTAAAACCAAAATACCGTCCTTCATAAACAACAAGGTCCTTCATCAAGCACATACCGTTACCTGGAATAAAAGTACGCTAACCATAAATAGTGGAAAAATAGAGGGAAATATGGAAGTATTGGCAGGAGAGTTTTTCTTTTTTTCCCCGACGATAAACACAACTCCCAAAATGAAGAGGAGAAATATAGCGCAAGCATAATAACATATCCAGCAGACGCTTCGGCCAGCCAGCCGGTGTCTCTCCCACGGGGCACGACCGCTGCGGAGAGAGAGAGAGAGAGAGAGAGAGAGAGAGAGTTCGCGGAAGGAGGGATCTGCATCCCAGCATTGCAGGACAGCGGCAAATCTTTCTCTGAAGGATATTCCGGCCTTTTAAGGACTGGTCTCTTAAGGATACTGCGTCCGGGATGCTACGGCCTTTTAAGGGTATTACTGCCTTTTAAGGATTCTACAGCTTTTAAGAATACTTCATTATTTTAAGGATGCTACAGCCTTTTAAGGATACTACGGCCTTTTAGGATCCTATGGTCTTTTAAGGGTATTACTGACGTTTAGGATGCTACGGCCTTTTAAGGATACTACGGCCTTTTAAGGATGCTACGGTATTTTAAGGATGCTATGGTCTTTTAATAATATTATGGCCTTTTAATGATACAACGGAATTTAAAGGAGACTACAGCCTTTTAAAGATACTACAGCCGTAAGGATACAATGGATTTGTAAGGATACTACGGCTTTTTAAAGATATACCTTGCAATTTGAATGTTTTATTCTGGCTTTCATGATGTCTTAAGGGGACTGTGACTTCCTAAGGATACTACGGCCTTTTAAGAACACTACGGCCTTGGATGCTGCGGCCTTTAAAGGATGCTACGGTCTTTTAAGGAGACTATGGCCTTTTAAGGATGCTACGGCTTGTTAAGGATACTAAAGCCTTTTAAGGGTGCTACAGCCTTTTAAGAAGACTGTGGCCTTTTAAGGATGCTACGGTTTTTAAGCAGACTATGGCCTTTTAAGGATACTACGGCCTAAGGGATAGTAAAGCCTTTTAAGGGTGCTACAGCCTTTTAAGGAGACTATGGCCTTTTAAGGATGCTACGGCCTATTAAGGATACTAAAGCCTTTTAAGGGTGCTACAGCCTTTTTAGGAGACTGTGGTCTTTTAAGGATGCTACAGTCTTTTAAGGAGACTATAGCCTTTTAAGGATGCTACGACCTATTAAGGATACTAAAGACTTTTAAGGATGCTACAGCCTTTTAAGGAGACTGTGGCCTTTTTAGGATGCTACGGCCTTGTAAGGATACTAAAGCCTTTTAAGAGTGCCACAGCCTTTTAAGGAGACTGTGGCCTTTTAAGGATGGTACAGTCTTTTAAGGAGACTATGGCCTTTTAAGGATGCTACAGTCTATTAAGTTTACAAAAGACTTTTAAGGTTGCTACAGCCTTTTAAGGAGACTAAGGCCTTTTAAGGATGCTACAGTCTTTTAAGGAGACTATGGCCTTTTAAGGAGACTATGGCCTTTTAATTATACTAAAGCCTTTTAAGGGTGCTACAGCCTTTTAAGGTGACTATGGCCTTTTAAGGATACTGCGGCCTATTAGGATACTAAAGCCTTTTAAGGGTGCTACAGCCTTTTAAGGGGACTGTGGCCTTTTAAGGATGCTACAGTCTTTTAATGGGACTATGGCCTTTTAAGGATACTACAGCCCAAGGATACTGAAGCCTTTCAAGGGTACTACAGCCAAGGAGACTGTGGCCTTTTAAGGATGCTGCGGGCTTTTAAGGAGACTGTGGCCTTTTAAGGATGCTGCAGTCTTTTAAGGAGACTGTGGCCTTTTAAGGATGCTACGGTCTTTTAAGGAGACTATGGCCTTTTAAGGATGCTACGGTCTTTTAAGGAGACTAAGGCCTTTTAAGGATGCTATGGCCTATTAAGGATACTAAAGCCTTTTAAGGCTGTTACAGCCTTTTAAGGAGACTATGGTCTTTTAAGGGTGCTACAGCCTTTTAAGGAGACTATGGCCTTTTAAGGATACTACGGCCTATTAAGGATACTAAAGACTTTTAAAGCTGCGTCAGCCTTTTAAGGAGACTATGGCCTTTTAAGGATGCTACGGCCTTTTAAGGAGACTATGGCTTTTTAAAGGATGCTATGGCCTATTAAGGATACTAAAGCCTTTTACAGCCTTTAAGGAGACTATGGCTTTTGTTACAGCCTTTTAAGGAGACTATGGCCTTTTAAGGATACTACGGCCTATTAAGGATGCTAAAGACTTTTAAGGCTGCGTCAGCCTTTTAAGGAGACTATGACCTTTTAAGGGTGCTACGGTCTTTTAAGGAGACTATGGCCTTTTAAGGATGCTACGGCTTATTAAGGATACTAAAGCCTTTTAAGGGTGCTACAGCCTTTTAAGGAGACTGTGGCCTTTTAAGGATGCTACGGTTTTTTAAGCAGACTATGGCCTTTTAAGGATACTACGGCCTAAGGGATACTAAAGCCTTTTAAGGAGACTATGGCCTTTTAAGGATGCTACGACCTATTAAGGATACTAAAGACTTTTAAGGAGACTATGGCCTTTTAAGGAGACTATGGCCTTTTAAGGATACTACGGCCTATTAGGGATACTAAAGCCTTTTAACGGTGCTTACAGCCTTTTAAGGCGACTATGGCCTTTTAAGGATGCTACGACTTATTAAGGATACTAAAGACTTTTAAGGGTGCTTACAGCCTTTTAAGGAGACTATGGCCTTTTAAGGATGCTACGACCTATTAAGGATACTGAAGACTTTTAAGGCTGCGTCAGCCTTTTAAGGAGACTTTGACCTTTTAAGGATGCTACGGTCTTTTAAGGAGAGTATGGCCTTTTAAGGATGCTACGGCTTATTAAGGATACTAAAGCCTTTTAAGGGTGCTACAGTCTTTTAAGGAGACTGTGGCCTTTTAAGGATGCTACGGTTTTTTAAGCAGACTATGGCCTTTTAAGGATACTACGGCCTATTAGGGATACTAAAGCCTTTTAAGGGTGCTTATAGCCTTTTAAGGAGACTATGGCCTTTTAAGGATGCTACGACCTATTAAGGATACTAAAGACTTTTAAGAGTGCTACGGTCTTTTAAGGATGTTATAGTTGGTCTTTTAAGGAGACTACGACCTGTAAAGGATGCTATGGGCGGTCTTTTAAGAATGCTACAGCCTTTTAATGATGCTACGGCCTTTGAAGGATATGTTTTTGGTATGTGATTAATGTGATTAGAGCTAATCTATTCTGTTCTGGCGTAATTAATTTCTCAAGAAAACATCCTCAGAGATTCAACTGAGGTCGTTTGACCTAATGAAAGATACGTGATGCCCTTGAACTTCTGTTTGTCTTTTTCTTTTCGTAAATAACCTGAGGACCTCCACTAAGTATTCCAATTGAAGGCAAAGTTCTTATTATAGCTCATTAATGAATATAAAACATCCCATTTGAGATTCTGTAAAAAAAAGCAGGTGGATATTGCCATTAACCATTAATGGGTATTGCCAAGCTCGTAAGATGATTTATAGACATTTCAAAAGTTTAAAGAGGGTTCGTCTTCATACGTTCCTAATGAGTGCTCTTCATAAATATGGGATGTCTTCAAATATTCTTTTACGAAAGATGAATAGAGCAGCCTAATTATTATTATTATTATTATTATTTAGAAGATGAACCCTATTCAAATTGACCAAGCCCACCGCAGGGGCCATTAACTTGAAATTCTAAAGCTTCCAAAGAATGTGGTGTTCATTTGAATGAAGTAACAGCACGTAACAGGAAATATAGAGAGAGGAAAGATCAGTTATTAGAAAAAAAAATTAATTAAAGTAATGAATAAATAGATAAAAATGTTAGTAAGTCATTAAAATACAAGGAGAATGGTTTTAGGGTAGTAATGCATTGCATCTTCGCCCGAACTTTCGTACAGGTAGAAAAGAACCTTATTCACGAAAAGCACAATTGCCAGGGCAAGTTTCGGCTCCTGCAGCATGACAGAGGTATAACGAGTGGTTGATTACCCGTAGGGCATTCTGTTTACCTGTAGAACGGCGCAGGCGACGCCCCTTTGTACCAGAGGATGATGACAGCTACGTCGTCGACAGACTGCGTTGAAATGGAGCACGGAAGAGTCACCGTCTCGTTCACCAAAATGGTGAGCTGTGTGACCTCTGAAAATAAACAAAAGGGCAAAATGAGATGTCAGATACCAGACAAAAGACAAATGAACGAAAAGACATGTTTATACGTTTAATCTGCAGTCCTGTTTACAAACATTCAACTATTTAGTCTCTGTATTTCTCAGTACCTTCTGTCACTTCTTTCTGATGAACACCATAATATTTTTTCGAAGCTTGAATTTCAAGCCAGTGGCCCCTCTGGGGGCTTGTTGCATTGAATAGGGTTCATCTTCATAATAATAATAATAATAATAATAATAATAATAATAATAATAATAATAGCCTACTCAAGAGATGAATAAAAATAAATTAAGAAAATAAATTGAATAATGTCAGATACGAGATCCAGTTGAATGGACGAAAGGACATATTCCTAAGTTTAATCTACAACTCTGTATGAAGCCTGCTTTATACTTGAATGAATAATCATCTACTCAAGGTAAATAAAAATAAATAAAGACTACTTTATAATTATTCGTGTCAATATTTACTCAAGATGATTAAAAATGAATGGCGAAAATGAATGAACAGATGTCAGAAACGAGATGCCGTCTAGTGAATGAAAAGACGTATCTCTTCAGTTTAATCTGCATTAAATCTATGAATTAATTCAACCATTTACTCAAGATGAATGCAAATAAATAACAAGTAAAAAATGCGCCGAAGTTTCTTCGACGCAATTCAGTTTTCTGTACAGCCGCTACAGCGTATAATCAAGGCCACCGTAAATAAATCTATCTTTCGGTGGTCTCTGTATAATGCTGTATGAGTCGCGGCCCATAAATCTTTAACCAAAGGCCCGGTGGTGGTCTTTCATATATCGTTGCTAGAAGCACGATTATGGCTAACATTGACCCTAAATAAAATAAAAACTAGTAAGGCTAGATGGCTGCAATTTAGTATATTTGGAAATTGGAGGATGGATGATCAAAATACCAATTTGCAGCCCTCTAGCCTCAATAGTTTTTAAGATCTGAGGGTGGACAGAAAAAGTGCGGGCTGAAAAAAGTGCGGACGGACAGACAAAGCCGGTGCAATAGTTTTCTTTTACAGAAAAATAAAAATAAATGAAAAAGTATCATACATCGAAGAATGCTTTGCACTTACTCATTTAAATGTTTACTCAAAATAAATATAAGTAGATAAAAAAATTACTGAAAAGATATTACATTTTTTTTAATCCGAATGGCCCAAGCGCTCCACGCTGGCGAGTCACATCAGGTTATCGACTTCTTATAGTCAATCATCGGAAAGTATGCGCAATTTACATTTCTGGATAACTCACATTTCCTGCACAAAAGGACGCGTTATCTTTCTGGGCCCAGAACTCATCACATCCACGTTCCCAGCAAAGAAAGGAAACGGTTGGGTGGAGGGGGGAAGGGAGGAAATGCAGAGAAGAGAAAGGATCATTTACAATTTGCAGGAGCGCGTGCTTCCACCTTGAGGCACTCCCGAGTTGCAATTTCCCCCAAAACAATAAAGATGCTGGAAACGCTTTTTTTTTTTCTTTCTTCTTTCCACCCTCGGGAGGGCCGAGACGAGCCGAGCCCGAGGGTCACGGGGCGAACGAACGAGGGGAGATGGAGCCGGAGCGAGTGAGTGTTCCTGAGTGGGAGATGAACATTCGCCCAAACTTAAATTGATGATGATGTCTCGCAAGATTAAGTGAGAGGCAGAAGACGACTCTCTACGACGCTCCTCCGCGAGATGAGATGAGTTGGAGGATGCAGCTAGGGTGAAAAGGGGTGAGGGGAGGAGGAGGAGGAGGAGGAGGAGAAGGAGGAGATGTTGGAGAAACCCAGGGCATAGCTACGAGAAAGTGCTGGAAGACGAGACGGAAGAAAACTTCAAATTTCTCAGCACGGGAGGGAAGGGAGGAGAAGCAGAAGGAAAAAGAGATAAGAAAATGGAGATAAAATAAAAAGGAGAGAGAGCCGAGGAACAGAGGTTGTTACACATGAAGGACACTTGTCCATCATTCTGAAGGACACTTGGACCAGCCTTCCTTTTTTTAACCCTAAGCATTCTTCAGATACGCCAAAGACTGTGACTGGAAGCGAAGGTCGAATAAAGGAGTAGTTTCAAACTGGGGTTTCAAGATGAGACAGTTTGACAGTTACGCTACAGTTCGCGATCAAATTTTATAGGTGAAATGCTTTTCAATTCATGATGTGACAGTTACCAAACAGTTCACGATCGAATACGTATTCTGCATGTAAAATTAATCTATAAAGATTCTTTTCATCCAAAATGTGACAGTTTGACAGTTACCCTACAGTTTACGATCAAATACGAATTCTGCATCTAAAGGTATTTAGTAATAAGTGAAGTGCTTTTTATTTTTCTGTAAAAGAAAACTATTGTGCCGGCTTTGTCTGTCCGTCCGCACTTTATTCTGTCCGCACTTCTTCTGTCCGCCCTCAGATCTTAAAAACTACTGAGGCTAGAGGGCTGCAATTTGATGTTGATCATCCACCCTCCAATCATCAAAAATACCTCAGTAGTTTTCATTTTATTTAAGGTTAAAGTTAGCCATGATCTGGCAACGATGTAGGATAGGCCACCAGCGGGCTATGGTTAAAGTTTCATGGGCCACGGCTCATACAGCATTATACCAAGACCACCGAAAGAGATCTGTTTTCGGTGGCCTTAATATACGCTGTAGCGGCTGTACAGAAAACTCAATTGCGCCGAAGAAACTTCGTCTCATTTTTTGCTTGTTTTTATTTACAAACTACAAAAACTGTGAATCACCAAACTGAGGTCGAAAATAGTCGTTTTAAACTAGGATTTCATGATGTGACAGTTTGCCAGTTACCGTACAGTTTGCTAAGAGATACGTATTCTGCATCTCAAAGTCTTAAGTAGTATGTAAGTTTTTTATTTATTTCCAAACGATGAAAACTGTAAATGCAGAACTAGTTGTCATATCATCTGCTTCTTTGTATTCCTCTAATAAATATACCCCGTAGGGGGGTAGTTAAGTTAAGTATACCTTAGTTTAACCAGACCACTGAGCTGATTAACAGCTCTCCTAGGGCTGGCCCGAAGGATTAGACTTATTTTACGTGGCCAAGAACCAATTGGTTACTAGCAACAGGACCTACAGCTTATTGTGGAATCCGAACCACATTATACCAAGAAATGAATTTCTATCACCAGAAATAAAATCTTCTAATTCTTCATTGGCCGGCCGGAGACTCGAACTCGGGCCTAGTAAAGGGCTAGCCGAGAACTCTACCGACTCGTCCAACAAAGGGGGTAGCGCCGTCAGTGTACGCCATGCAGTGCACTGTAGGCATAACTTAAGGTTCTTTGCAGCGTACCTTCGGCTCCTAGCTGCAACCCCTTTCGTTCCTTTTACTGTACCTCCTTCGACATTCTCTTTCTTCCATCTTACTTTCCTCAACCCTCCCCTAACAATTGATTCATAGTGCAACTGCTTTGAGGTTTTCCTCCTGTTACACCTTTCAAACCTTTTACCGTCAATTTCCGTTTCAGCGCTGAATGATGACCTCCTAGGTTCCAGTTAAAAAGTTAAGTATACCTTAGCTTAACCAGCCCACTGGGTTGATTAACAGCTCTCCTAGGGCTGGCCCGAAGGATTAGATTTATTTTACGTGGCTAAGAACCAATTGGTTACCTAGCAACGAGACCTACAGCTTACTGTGGAATCCGAACCACATTATAACGAGAAATGAATTTCTATCACCAGAAATAAATTCCTCTAATTCTTCATTGGCGGTCGGAGAATCGAACGGGGGACCAGCAGAGTGCTAGCTGAGAACGATACCCACCCGTCCAATGATGAACTAGTGCTTGGCCTTTGGCCTAAATTCTATATTCAGTCCAATTCAATTCAATTCTAATAAATATTATCTTTTATCTGCCAGGTGTTTGAAAGACTGTTTAAGATGCGTCTGCCACCCTTCTCTTTTATTGCCGTTTTCCATATTCATCGCTCGCTTGCTGACTTTCATTTCACTTTACGAACTTTTTGATCACTGGCGTTCTTCCCGAATGACGGATTTGTCTCGTCATTGAACTAATTCAGTGTCCGTAAGGGACCGCCATTATTGGTTGCTAAAATACTCTTTCGGAATCAGTGAAGCATGTTTTACGCTTTGTCTCTCTCATTCCTCTTTGACCTTTTTGATTTTTCTTGTTCTACAGACAGTGAAGAAGAGAATTTATCGTTGCATTATTGAATTGAATTGAATGTAGAATTCAGGCCAAAGGTCACGCACTGGGACCGATGAGGTCATTCAGCGCTGAAACGGAAATTGACAGTAAACGTTTAAAAGGTGTAACAGGAGGAAAACCTCAAAGCAGTTGCACTATGGATCATTTGTTAGGAGAGGGTGGAAAGTAAGATGGAAGAATGAGAATAGGAAAGGAGGTACAGTAAAAGGAACGAAAGGATTATGGCACTACCCCTACGGGGATCATTACATTATTCCAGATTATAATTTTCTACACTTGACAATTTAAATTTCCCCAAAGGGGATGGTGTTGGTGCCGTCAGTGCATTTTACACGGTACACTGTAGGCATTACTTAAGGTTCCCTGCGGCGTCCCTTCGGCCCCTAGCTGCAACCCCTCTCGTTCCTTTTACTGTACCTCCTCCTAACGAGAGTGCAGCTGCGAAGTTTTCATCCTGTTACACCTGTCAGACCTTTCTCAGTTCCCCTTTCAGCGCTGAATGACCTCAAAACTCCCAGCGCTTGGTCCTCGGACTAAATTTTATATTCCATTCCATTTTGAATTTCCCAGACTGGGTGGATACGGTGATAAGACTATGATTTTCCTAGGTGATGTCGTAATTCCGAAAAAAAAAACTCGATGTTTTTATCATGAAATTGACGTTAGATATATTTCATTTAGCTCAAAACTCCGATGTAAGCTTAAGTTTAAATATTATAAATATTATTATTAATTATTATTATTATTATTATTATTATTATTATTATTATTATTATTATTATTATTATTATTATTTTATTTAGAAGTCGAACCCTATGCATATGGAACTAAGCCCACCGCAGGGGCCATTGACTTGAAATTTGAGCTTCCAAAGAATTTGGTGTTCATTAGAAAGAAGTAACAGGAGGTCAAGGGAAAATAAATAAACAGATTAATTAATAAATAGATAAAAAAGTAAAAAATACGCTGAAGTTTCTTCGGCGCAGTCGAGTTTTCTGTACAGACGCTGCAGCGTATAATCAAGACCACCGAAAATGGATCTATCTTTCGGTGGTATCGGTACAATGCTGTATGAGCCGCGGCCCATGGAACTTTAATCATGGCCCGGTGGTGGCTCATCCTAAATCGTTGTCAGAAGCACAGTCATGGCTAACTTTAACCGCAAATAAAATAAAAACTACTGAGGTTAGAGGGCTGCAATTTGGTATGTTTGATGATTGAGAGGGTGGATGATCAACATACCAATTTGCAGCCCTCTAGCCTCAGTAGTTTTTAGGATCTGAGGGCGAACAGAAAAAGTGCGGACGGACAGATAAAGCCGTCACAGTAGTTTTCTTTTAAAGAAAACTAAAATGTAAATAAATTAATAAAATTATATGAGACTAAAGACAAACGATGACGCGTCGTCTTTCTCACTCTCCTGTGAATAAAATATGCATTACTGTCACCTAAACACACTTTCAACTTTCCAGAGTGGAGCTTTTAAAAGCATAAGATGCATTAATTGACTTCATGATAAGCAATAGAGAGTCTCACAAACTATTTCAGCAGTTCAACTTTCGAAATAAACTGTTAATTACAGCATCCGCGAGAATGGCACAAATGATACGTTTCATATTGACCACCGGAGCACGAATTGTCCTCGGAAATTCGGAGCTTCTTTCAATTGCAGTTTTAAAAGTTTAGCTGCTGTTTGGTCAATTCTTCGAAAGAGAGAGCAAATATCGCGGGGCTAGTTTTGATAATTGCATAAGTAAATATACACTTATTTCTCCTAGCAGTTATCTGTTGAACTGAATCGTGAAAGCGGTAAACAATTTGACTCTAGAATATTATCGGTGCACAAGACAGCGACCGACTCGATAATTACTACGGGATATAACAGACTAATTGCCCTTGTTTAGTAGTTTTGTTTTTGAAAAAATGTAATCGGGTTAGTTTAGCTGGTTCGCTGTATTAATTAGACAAAGTTCGTACGCTTACGAAGGCGGACTTGTTTATCTGCGAACTTGTTCTCTTCCAGCAGTTATATTGTCACAGGGAGGATACATTGCAGGTAGTGTCAGACTTTCATAAGAAAATGTTGGTCTCTCTCTCTCTCTCTCTCTCTCTCTCTCTCTCTCTCTCTCTCTCTCTCTCTCTCTCTCGGCCGGCCCTATGAGAGCTGAAAGTCAGCTCAGTGGTCTGGTTAAACTACTTTAATAATAATAATAATAATAATAATCTCTCTCTCTCTCTCTCTCTCTCTCTCTCTCTCTCTCTCTCTCTCTCTCTCTCTCTCTCTCTCTCTCGTTCTTGACCTTTTTAATGAAGTCACTTAGTCCCAAGTATTTTAAACAGTATGACACTTGACATACACACATCCATACATACATTCCCATTGCTCATTATGAAACCCACATTGAACATTAATGTCTTCCTCGTCATCCATATTAGCCGTTCAACTATCGTTGTATTCTCCAGGATGCATTCGAAAGTTAAGTATATCTTAGTTTAACCAGACCACTGAGCTGGTTAACAGCTCTCCTAGGGCTGGCCCGAAGGATTAGACTTATTTTGCGTGGCTAAGAACCAACTGGTTACCTAGCAACGGGACCTACAGCTTATTGTGGAATCCGAACCACATTATGACGAGAAATGAATTTCTATCACCAGAAATAAATTCCTCTAATTCTTCACTGGCCGCTCGGAGAGTCGAACGCAGGGCCAACAGCGTGCTAGCCGAAAGTTCTACCTACCCTTCCAATGAAGAACTTAGGATGCATTCTGATTCACCCAACTCACTCTACCTTCCGTACAGAAGAACATGATCATCTCTTTGTATCTTGCTGCTGATGTTCTTGTTTACCTTTACCAAAACAAATTATTTTATGATCCCAACGTTTAGTTCTTGTATTCCACCTGATTACGTACCCTGACTGCAAGAGCCCGTGAATGCCTGATGAAATTGGAAGCTTCACTTCAGCGTCTTCGACCAAAGCCCATTTTTAGTTTTCTGTGAAAGAAAACTATTGAGATGGCTTTTGTCTGTCCGTCCGCCCTCAGAATTATCAAACGTACCAAATTGCAGTCCTCTAGCTTCAGTAGTTTTTATCTTATTTAAGGGTAAAGTTAGCCATGATAGTGCGTCTGGCACCGCTATAGGTGCCAACAACACAGGCCACAACTGATCCCTGGCTGAAAGCTTCACGGGCCGCGGCTGAGAGTTTCATGGGCTGTGGCTGAGAGTTTCATACAGCATTATACACTGTACAGAATACTCGATTGCACGGAAGAAACTTTGGCACATTTTAGTTTTCTGTAAAGGAAAACTTTGTCTGTCCGTCCGCACTTTTGTTTGCCCGCCCTCAGATCTTAAAAACTACTGAGGCTAGAGGGCTGCAAATTGGTATGGTGATCATCCACCCTCCAATCATCAAACATACAAAATTGCAGCCCTCTAGCCTCTGTAGTTTTTATTTTATTTAAGGTTAAATTTAGCCTTAATCGTGCTTCTGGCAACGATATAGGATAGGCCACCACCGGGCCGTGGTTAAAGTTTCATGGCCGCGGCTCATACAGCATTATACCGAGACCACTGAAAGACAGATCTATTTTCGGTGGCCTTGATATCCGCTGTAGCAGCTGTAAAGAATACTCTATTCCGCCGAAGAAATTTCGGCTCATTTTTTACTTGTTTGGTTATTTAAATTTGTTTTATTGTATCCTTTTTCCGCTTCCTTTATCAAACAGTTGTTATCAGTTTATTTGTAATATTTTGCATCCTTCTTCCCTTACTAAACTATACACCGTAGGGGAGTAGTGCCGTCAGTGCACCTCACGTGGTGCACTGTAGGCATTACTTAAGGTTCTCTGCTGCGTCCCTCCGGCCCCTAGCTGCAGCCTATTTCGTTTCTTTTTCTGCGCTCCCGTTACGCTTTTCAAACCTCATAGGTCCCAGCACTTGGACTTTGGCCTAAATTCTGTAGACCTATTCCTATTCCAAACTAAACTATACATCCTCTTTTCACTGTTGCATAAACCAAGTACTAATCAGATATGTCGCTAACCACTTCTCCTCTTACCAATTTTGTATAACAATCTTACAAACTTTTGTTATCGCCATGATCTCTTTCCCAAGCGTAATAATGATTGTTACTTATAATAAAGACCTTTTTTTACAATGCATTTCCCTAAGACTCCTTATTGATCCAGGTACTTAATGCTTATAGATGATGCCATCTCTTTTAGAAATACAAACATTTGCAATCAGATCACTCAGCACAGCTACCCTTTTTCGATCTCAGCCTTCATTAAATTTCTCTTACATTCCCACTCTCTTTTCCATCCCTGGACTGGAAACATCATCACAGCCTTTCATCATCATTTATATTAATGAGCTAA
This sequence comes from Macrobrachium rosenbergii, assembly GCF_040412425.1. Taxonomy (NCBI): domain Eukaryota; kingdom Metazoa; phylum Arthropoda; class Malacostraca; order Decapoda; family Palaemonidae; genus Macrobrachium; species Macrobrachium rosenbergii. The sequence continues at coordinate 31,294,751 of NC_089748.1, forward strand.
AGAATGAGAGTAGGTGTTAAGAGGCTTCATTTACACTGAAGAGCTAATAGCTGAGATCAACATAAGATTGGGACAACTGCTTTTCTCCTTTAAGT
>NC_089748.1:31299845-31302345 GCF_040412425.1 Macrobrachium rosenbergii
GAATAGAACAAACTTAGAGAGACAAAAACTTCCGAAAAACAAAAGGACTGGCCCCCCCCTAAAAACACAGAAAAAAAATAGACAAGGACCAGTCTAGTCTAGGTTTTGGAAAAGGGCCTCCCATTATAGCTAACTCGGTGTCGTTAGAAGCATTGAAGAGAATAGAAAACTTTCCTTTTTTATCAGATAGTTTTGGTGGGGGGCTCACGCTGGAAGCTTCGTGGCACAAAAAGGAAACGAGTTTAACAGAAAGATATATATATATATATATATATATATATATATATATATATATATATATATATATATATATATATATATATATATATATTATTATATATATATATATATATATATATATATATATATATATACATATATACATACACGCACATATATATATTTGTTTGTGTGTGTGATTCTCTCCATACCCCAGTATCTTACTTTTGTCGCCTATTGTACTAACCATATCTCTTGCTCGCTCTTCCACATATGGGGATAGCGCCATCAGTGCACCTCACGCGGAGCACTTTAGGCATTGCTTGAGGTTTTTGGCAGCGTCATTTCTGCACCTAGCTGCAACCCCTTTCAAACCTTTAACTGTACCTCCGCTCATATTCTCTTTCTTCCATCTCACTTTCCTAACAGTAGTTTCAGAGTGCAACTGCAAAAGGTTCTCCTCCTGTTACGCCTTTCAGACCTTTTTGAACTCGATTTCCCTTTCAGCGCTGAATGACCTCATCATCATAGGCCCCAGCGCTTGGCCTTTGTCCTGAATTTTGAATTCCATTCAGTTCCATAACTCTTCTTTATACCGTCTTTCTCCCTGCGGAAAGATGTCGGTGGGTTTTTTTTTTTATTTGCTGTTTCCGCTACTGAATTGGGTGGTTCCTTACCCTTCTAAACTTCCTTGTAAAACCCGACAGTCACCTCATCCCACAGAGTTACTCAGGACTAACTGCAGCCCCCTGGTTGCTGAGCTCATCTGACGTTTCTTTGCTTGTAATGCCAAACGTCATTATTGACTCTCCACCTTATTTTCCCCTCGAAGTCGAAATCTGCTGCTTTCTTCCGAAGTGGGAACTCCTTTCTCCCTCCCCTAACTCCCCCCACCCTTAATTTCCTCTGTATCTTAAACAAAAAAAGGTTTTTTAGCGTTGAAGCACAAACAACCAAGTTGCTCGTTGGGGGAGTGGGTTCCGATCTCAGCTAGCACTCTGCTAGCCGCGAGTTCGAATCTCCGACCGGCCAGTGAAGAATAAGAGGAATTTATTTCTGGTGATAGAAATTCATTTCTCGCTATAACGTGGTTCGGATTCCACAATAAGCTGTAGGTCCCGTTGCTAGGTAACCAATTGGTTCTTAGCCACGTAAAATAAACCTAATACTTCGGGCCAGCCCTAGGAGAGCTGTTAATCAGTTCAGTGGTCTGGTTAAACTAAGGTATACTTAACTTTTCACACAGCCATCCTGCTAATTTCCTTTTTATATTGAAAAATAAAATAGGGGTATTTAGCGTTGGAATGCACATAGCAATACTCCTGACTACTTCTTTATCCTAAACAAAATAAAAAGGTGATATTTAACGTTAAAATACACATAGTAGTTCTTCTAACTGCATCTTTTTCCAAACGAAAAAATGTTATTTAGCGTTGAAATACACAGCGCAGGCGCTAAGAAAATTTTTTTTTTGTAACGCTGGAAGTTCCTTGGCGGAAAAAGTATTAAAGATAAGAATGAGTTGAAATCCTGATAACTTGAACTCTCCTTTCCTCTCCTAGACAAGTGGGGGCCATTTATTGCATCCGTGGTCTAAAATCCCAAAGGATATTCTTGCCCATTGGTATTCTGTGCAAGTAAATGAGGTTCGATAACATAATTACCTGATTACGTTACCCATTTGCCACTCGGATGTGTAATTTTGTACTGGAATAGATAATCTCCGTGAGGAGGGTAATAACGTCAATGCACCTTATGCGGTGCACTGTAGGCATTACTTAAGGCTCTTTGCAGCGTCCCTTCGGCCCCTAAAGACAAACCCTTTCATTCCTTTGATTGTTCCTCCGTTCATATCCTCTCCTTCCCATCTTATTTTGCTCAACTCTCTTCTTACAATTGTTTCATAATGCAACTGCAAAGGGGTACAACCTCCTGTTACACCTGTCAACCCTTTTACTCTCAGTTTCCCTTTCAGCGCTGAATGACCTCGTCATCATAGGTCCCAGCGCTGGCTTGGACTTTAGCCTAAATTTTATATATTCCATTCATTCATAAATAAATAATAACGTTGAAACAAAGCCCCTGTACGATGGAAATTGACGCGAGAAATTGCATTGGTTCTAGTTTCTTGTATCCTAGAAGCTCATTTAGGGATAGGGAAAGCTTCAGTGAAATATGTACCCAGCAATCCGATTGTTGTACGAGCCAGCTGGAAGAATGGCGTGGGGCTCACAACCTCACGCCACAAGGTAATGAACATTACCGTTCCCTCGAAGAGAAA
>NC_089748.1:31307345-31347345 GCF_040412425.1 Macrobrachium rosenbergii
CAGTACAACCATTTTTCTTTTTAAGTGCAGATACGCATATGCGCAAGTACATGCATTTGCATGTATACGCGTAGTTTATGTACTTACACAAGTGTGCGAGTTGTGTGTGTGTATATATTTATGTGTGTATGTATGCATTATGTATACATATGAATATATACATATATTCATAGTTATACATATATATATGTATGTATATTTGTATATACATAGTTTATATATACAAATATATATATTATATACATACATATACTGCTTATTTCCTTTAGGTAAAATTTAGATTAGTCATCAATAGGGTAGCATTGTCCTACAGCGGATGGATGGCTAAAATGAATAATACCATACTCATTCTTTTTTCAATTTCAACCTATTGAATCATAAAGCACTTATTTGCAAGCTAAGATTATTAGGAATTGGTGGAACTTTTGTTGATATTTTAACTAAATTTTTAATTGCCGGAACTCAAAGAGTCTACGTTGAGGGCCAGTATAGTAGCTTTCAGTAATGGCGTTTCAAGGCGTTCCTCAAGGTAGTGTTCTTGGACCTTTGCTGTTTATTACCTATACTAGCGACTTATGGCAATGTCTGGAGAGCGAGTTGATTGCATAATAGATGATGCTACATTATTTTTCCGGCTGTTTTTCCTTCTCCGAGCCTTAGGCTTGTGGTTGTGGAATCCTTGAATAGAGATCTGGCACATATTCATGAGTAGAAGAGTTTTTGGGGCATGAAACCTAACCCTGCTACAACTCAAAATATGTCGGTAGATCCAGAACACTTTTGCCTTAGCGCCTGATTTACATTTAAATGGTACGGTTTTAAATATCAGCATTTCCTAAAGATTTTAGGCGTAATATTTGATGATAAATTCACTTTTGAGAAGCATGCGCGTTATATATTGCTTCGTCTCTTTCTCTAGAAGAAAAAAATGCGACGAAGTTTCTCCGGTGCAATCGAGTTTTCTGTACAGGCGCTACGGCGTATTATCAAGGCTACCGAAAATATATCTATCTTTTGGTAGTCTCGGTATAATGCTGTATGAGCCTCCGCCCATTAAACTTTAACCACGGGCCGTTGGTGGCCTACCCTATATCCTTGCCAGAAGCACGATTATGGCTAACTTTAACCTTAAATAAAATAAAAACTACAGAGACTAGGACTGCAATTTGGTATGTTTGATGATTGGAGGGTGGATGATCAACATCCCAATTTGCAGCCCTCTAGCCCCATTAGTTTTTAAGGTCTGAGGACGGACAGAAAAAGTACGGACAGAATGAAGTGCTGACGGACAGACAAAGCCGGCACAATACTTTTCTTGTACAGAAAACTAAAAAGTTGGTATTCTGAGGAAATCTTCGGGTAATAACTCTCAACTCAAACTCTGGTGCTGTTATGGGATCAGTCAAGTTTAGTTTGCCAACTCTTAATGTTGAATTGTGTCGTAGACGTAAAGTGAGTCCAATCCGTTCGTTGCATAAAATACACTACAACGACAAACATCCTCTGCACTCTTCTTCGTCTTCTGACCTACAGCTGTTTTTGCTTGCTGTAACGCTAGGCAGGCTGCTGCTGCAGCTGCTGCAGACAGTGCCCCGTTATCTAGTATCAGGTTTAATACTACTCTGTTTGCTGGGAGTTTTATTTGAGCTGCAACTAAAAATGTGGAATAGTTTGCCCAGGGCAGTTGTGGGATCTTCCGATCTCCAGATATTTTCAGGCGAGGGGCAAATTCAGTCCTGCTTTCTGCTGACGTTCCTGAATTTCTGGTTTATCGTTTTTATTATCCATCCTATCGTATTTATATATTTATCTCTCTCTCTCTCTCTCTCTCTCTCTCTCTCTCTCTCTCTCTCTCTCTCTCTGCGCAGGTTGATTTCCATTTGGAGCCCTCTTGGGTTTATAAAGTCTGTTGACTCTGTCCATAGGAGTTTTTCATCTGAAGATTCAGAGAAAGACACAAAGAAAAGAATTATTTCTTCTCTTCGAAAAAATCAGACACATCTGAAATTATAACTTTCGGTCTCCATGACATGACACGACTTATCAGAAATTGATTGGAAGAATGCCATCGTCATGGCGAACGTTAATGAATTCTTTTAGAAGACTTTGCTGCCGGAAGGTAATGTCATTCATTTATTCAGTAACGACAATGAAATGTGACTGACGGAACGGAAGAATATTGACCGCCCTTCTCGGAAATCAAATGGACGGATTTGCATATGTAGATATACTTGTGGGTAAAGAGAGTATTCCGTCTGGGTATATGTATATTAATGTATATTTATATATACATTATATACATATATATTATGTATATACATTAATATAAATATGTATATAAATATATATATATATATATAATATATGTAATATTCAGTATATATATATATATATATATATGTAATATATATATATATATATATATATATATATATATATATATATATATATATATATATATATATATATATATATATATATATTATAATATTTGTGAGTGTGAGGAAGCAATTCCTTTCCTTATTATTATTATTATTATTATTATTATTATTATTATTATTATTATTATTATTATTATTCTCTCCCCCGGAATCAGAGGAAGAGGAAAATGGTGTCACTTTCACGGCAGTATATAATAATAATTGTAAGTCTGGATGGTGTGCCATTATTCCCTGAATTCAGCCATGGTGGATATTTCACGAAATAATGTTTCGAGGAGGCGTCCTCATATGATGCTTGTGCAGTGATTGAGTTTTCGGGGAAAACTTCTGATTCTGCTTCGTTTATGTATATATGAATTTATGTAGGCATGTATATATATACATACCATACATATGTACTGTATATATATATATATATATATATATATATATATATATATATATATATATATATATATATATATACATATATATGTGTGTGTGTCTGTGTGTATATGTGTATGTATATATACACATATTCACATATACGTGTATGTATATATATATATACATATATGTTTATATATGTATATATACATATGTATATGTATGCATACATACATACAGTTGTAAAAATATTTTTATTAGAGATTATTTGATATCAGCTAAGAATGCCTGTTATCACTCCTTAAGTATATTGAAGAAACAATGGAGTAACAATTTAATTTGCTGAAGTATCAATTTAATTTAATTAAATTAATAAAAACGACTGTGGAACAAAAGCATAGACATGTTTCCACCTGACTTAATTTTTCACACGAGGTAGTAGTTTCTAAATATATATGATTTTACTTAAAATACGTAAAATTACGCCGTATTTTTATTTAAAAATACATATATTTTCAGGGTAATGCTGAGTGCTTGATAAACAGCTCAATATTTAAAATAGTTTCCCGCAAAGAAGACCTGTGACCTAACCCTTTTTATTGGGGGGGGGAGGAGGGTAAACGGCTACCCTCACCACATATGAGATCTGGTGGACCGCCGGGTGAGTGAGTTCGGGTTAACAAAGAAAGTCGAAAAGGGTTTGAACTCAATGATGTCAAAAGTGGGGTAGTGCCGTCAGTGCGCCTCGCGCTATTCACTGTAGGCATTACTTAATAAGGTTCATGGCAGCGCCCCTTCGGTCCATAGCTGCAACCCTTTTCATTCATTCCTTTTGCTGTACCTCCGTCCATATCCTCTCTCTTCCATCTCGCTCTCCTCCACCCTCTCCTGGAAATGGTGTCCTAGTGCAATTGCGAAAGGCTTTTCTCCTGTTGCACCTTTCAAACCTTTTGTCTCTGTTTCTCCTCCTGTTACACCTTTCAAACCTTTCTACTCTGTTTCTCTTCCTGTTACACCTTTCAAACCTCTTGACTCTGTTTCTCCGCCTGTTGCACCTTTCAAACCTTTTGACTCTGTTTCTCCTCCTGTTACACCTTTCAAACCTTTCTACTCTGTTTCTCTTCCTGTTACACCTTTCAAACCTTTTGACTCTGTTTCTCCTCTGGTTACACCTTTCAAACCTCTTGACTCTCAGTTTCTCCTCCTGTTACACCTTTCAAACCTCTTGACTCTTTTTCTCCTCCTGTTACACCTTTCAAACCTCTTGACTCTTTTTCTTCTCCTGTTACACCTTTCAAACCTTTTGACTCTGTTTCTCCTCCTGTTACACCTTTCAAACCTCTTGACTCTGTTTCTCCTCCTGTTACACCTTTCAAACCTTTCTACTCTGTTTCTCTTCCTGTTACACCTTTCAAACCTTTTGACTCTGTTTCTCCTCTGGTTACACCTTTCAAACCTCTTGACTCTCAGTTTCTCCTCCTGTTACACCTTTCAAACCTCTTGACTCCTGTTTCTCCTCCTGTTACACACCTCCTGTTACACCTTTCAAAACCTTTCTTCAAACTCTGTTTCTTCTTTTTCCTGTTACACCTTTCAACACTCTGTTTCTCTTCCCACCTTTCAAACCTTTTGACTCTGTTTCTCCTCTGGTTACACCTTTCAAACCTCTTGACTCTCAGTTTCTCCTCCTGTTACACCTTTCAAACCTCTTGACTCCTTTTTCTCCTCCTGTTACACCTTTCAAAAACCTCTTGACTCTTTTTCTGTTTTCTCCTGTTACACAAACCTTTCAAACCTTTTTTGACTCTGTTTCTCCTCCTGTTACACCTTTCAAACTTTCAAACCTTGACTCTGTTTCTCCTCCTGTTACACCTTTCAAACCTTTTGACTCTGTTTCTCCTCCTGTTACACCTTTCAAACCTCTTGACTCTGTTTCTCCTCCTGTTACACCTTTCAAACCTCTTGACTCTGTTTCTCCTCCTGTTACACTTTTCAAACCTCTTGACTCTGTTTCTCCTCCTGTTACACCTTTCAAACCTTTTGACTCTGTTTCTCCTCCTGTTACACCTTTCAAACCTCCTCCTGTTTCTCCTCCTGTTACACCTTTCAAACCTTTCGAATCTCAGTTTCTCCTCCTGTAACACCTTTCAAACCTTTATACCCTCAATTTTCCTTTCAGCGCTGAAGGACCTCATCATGGGTCACAACGCTTGTTTGGCTTTTGGCCTAAATTCTATATTCCATTCCATTCCCTGAAGAATGTCACCCTAGGAATGACTATATTTACGTCGTTATTAATTATTTTTGACACTCGGGGAACCAATGAAAGTTGAGTGGACGTATTTGAGACTGACGACGGTTCTTGACGAGAGGAGTTGATGTAAATATTCAGTGGAATATGATGACAGGCAATAAAGTATTGGGTTCAGCAATCCGATATAGAATAATTGCTCGTTGATAGGGACTGGCGCTGAATTTATTTTGCTTTGTGAGAGGGCAGAGGAGATTGAATAATTCTCATACAGAAAGGAGGAGGAATCAGGTGTATGAAAGAAAAGAAATCGAGGTTGAGAGAGGGCAGAGGAGTGTATATATATATATATATATATATATATATATATATATATATATATATATATATATATATATATAATGCATATACAGTATATACATACATATATATACATTATATATATATATATATATATATATATATATATATATATATATATATATATATATATATATATATATATATATATATATATATATATATATATATATATACAAAATTTGTGGTGTGGGAGTTGTAAGTTTCCAAATCAAATTATTTTATATGTATATATAAATATGTATATATATGTGTGTATATTAATACACATACATATATACATATTTATATTAACACATATACAAAAATAATCTTATTTGGAAACTTACAACTCCCACACTACAAATCTTGTATAGGTTGTTCCCCGAAGACGCCTTGAAAAAGCGGCATAAAAATTTCCTACCACTGACTCTATCATTCCGCCCCTTCTGTAAAAGATTATTTCGCTTCGGAGAGAGAGAGAGAGAGAGAGAGAGAGAGAGAGAGAGAGAGAGAGAGAGAGAGAAGGGTTCCCTCCCAGATAGCGTGTTCAATAAAAGAGAAAGGGAGAGAAAGAGAGGGAAAAAAAGATAAAGAAAGTGAAGGGATATTCCAGCTGAAAGGGCAGTAGGAGGAGGAGGAGGAGTAGGAGGAGGGGGAGGGGGAGGAGGAGGTAGCAGTGGTGTGCAGTGTCTCGTCGTTAGGAAATCGAAGACCTTCAGGTTGAAAAGTATAAGGGCGCCCTTTAGAAACGCGCAAAATAAAATTTAAAAAAAAAAAAATAATAAGAAAAAAAAACTTCCTAACAGCTTGACGGCGGCGGAAGCATCCCTGTTCCTCCTGCCCCATTTTATTTGTATCTTATCTATTTTTTTTTTTTTTTCGGGAGTACGAGGGGTCGAGACACTTGCGCCCCCCAGGAGAATGTCGAGTCCCTATTTCATCGAAGAGATAAATGATAAAGGAATTTTTAAGACGTTCTGGCTTTCTGACGCCTGGGAGAAAAATGTTTGAAATCACTCGTTTTATTCTTTTGGCCAGAAATACATATTATAATACATTTTTGCTTCTTTAAATGTATTTCAGAATATTCTGGCTTTATGACACCTACGAGAAAAATGTTTTAAATCACTCTTTTTATTCTTTTGGGCAGAAATAAATCCTATAATATGCCGTTGTTTCTTTAAATAGTTTTAAAATATTCTGACTTTGTGACTCTTAGGAAAATATTTGATAATAACGCGTTTTATTCTTTTGGGCAGAAATAAATATCATAGTGTATTGTTGTTTCTTTAAATTTGTTGTAAAATATTCTGACTTTGTGAAGCTTAGGAAAATGATATTTTGGAATAACACGTTTTATTCTTCTGGGCAGAAATAAATATTACAATATATTGTTGTTTCTCTAAATATATTTTAAGTTATTCTGACTTTGTGACGCTTAGGAGATTAAATCATGGCAAATGACAAGAGTGTTTTTCTTCATTGAAATAATTTCACAACATTCTGACTTCGTGACGATTAGGAAAATAATTTTTGAAACAAATAAATAATTTCATATGGAAAAAGCCGAAAATGGCATTTCTTTAAATAATGTCAAAAACATTTTGACTTCGTCAAGATTAGGGAAATAGTTTCTGGAATAACTCGCTTTACCCTATTGGGAACAGACAAATAATCTTATTTGTTAAATAGATATTTTAAAACATTGTTATTGCTTTGAAGACTTAAAACATTCTGGTTATGTGACTGTTAGGAAAATAATTTTCTGGGATAACTTTGGGGGCTGAAATAAATAATTTCATATAAAAAATGACTAAAATGTTATTTCATTAAAGACTTTGAAAACGATCTGACTATGGGAAAGGACAAAATAATAATATTTCTTTTAGTTGTACGTTATTATACCTATCTCTCGTTAGTCGTATAGAAGACTAAGGAATTAAACTCGCTAAAAATGAACAAATACAAATCATTTAATTACCTGGCATTGACCGTTGAACTCAAATCCCTCTTCCGTTATCCCCTGAAGGGATAGAGCCGTCAGTGTGCCTCGTGCAGTGCACTGTAGGCGTTACTTAAGCTTCTTTGCAGCGTCCCTTCGGCCCCTAGCTGCGACCCCCTTTCATTCCTTTGACTGTACCTCCTTTCACATTCTCTTTTCTCATCTTACTCTCCTCAACTCTCTCCTAACAATTGTTTCATAGTGCAACAGGAAAAGGTTTTCCCCTGTTACGCCTTTCAGACTTTTCTATTCCCCTCAGTTTCCCTTTCAGCACTGAATGACCCCATCATCATAGGTCCCAGCCTTTGGCCTAAATCTTATATTCCATCCCATTCCTCTTCTGTTAATGTTAATATTAGTTGCTGCTAACTGCATTATTATAGAATTACACTAAAAAAAAACTCGAAATTTTAGCTTCTGCAGCTTTTAAAACGTAGCAAAGTCATCAGAACAACGCAGTTGGAAACCTGACGGCGTGTTCAGGGAAACGTGCAATGCAATGCCGGATTGCTGGGGAATAAATAAAAAAAATATTGTCGCAGTTGGCAACGCGAGTGAAACTTATACCAGAATATGAAAGCGAACACATTTGAAGTTCTGTTTGATTCTCTACTTGGGATTTCTTTTTCTTCAGCGATCGGCTCATTCTGATAAGAGATCAACATCGACCTTTGACACTAGGAAAAAAAACACAAAATGGAGAACAAATATATTTCTAAGGAATCCACTTACGGATTCAGAGCGTCAGTAGTACTTCAAAATATTAAAATCACGAAGCAAAACATGAAAGTATTAAAATCAGGAAGCAAAGCTTGTAAACTGTTAAAGCCACTCAAATCACGAAGTAAAACTTTTAAAGTATTAAAATTACGAAGCAAAACCTGAAAGTATTAAAATCACTAAGCAAAACATGAAAGTATTTAAGTCACGAAGCAAAACTTGAAAGTATTAAAATCCCAAAGACAAAGTTCAAAGTATTAAAATCACGATGCAAAACAGATCACAAAGAAAAACTTGAAAGTATTAAAATTACGAAGCAAAACTTTAAAATGTTAAAATCACGCAGCAAAACTTTAAAGTATTAAAATCATTAAAATCACGAAGTAAGATTTTAAGTATTGAAGTCACTAAGCAAGGCTTAAGGGGCTTAAAATTACTAAGTAGAAATCTTAAAGTGTTAATGTCACGAATCAAACTTGAGAGTAATAAAATCACGAAGCAAAACTGTTAACGTATTAATGGCAAGATGCTAAACTTTAAATTATTAAAATCGCAAAGCAAAACTTTAAAGTATTGAAAATCTTAACAGAATTAAAATCACGTGGCAAAACTTACAGTATTAAGATTACAAAGAAAATCATGTAAGTGTTAAAATCACGAAGCAAAATTTGAAAGTATTAAAATCACGAAGCAAAACTTAAAAGTATCAAAATCACGAAGCAAAACTTAAAAGTGTTGGAATCATGAAGCAAAACTTTAGAAGTATTATAATCACAAAGCCAAACTTTAAAGTATTGAAATAACGAAGCAAAACTTAAAAGTATCAAAATCACGATGCAAAACTTTAAAAGTATTATAATCACCAAGCAAAACTTAAAAGTATCAAAATCACGAGGCAAAACTTTAAAAGTATCGAAATCACGAGGCAAAACTTTAAAAGTATCGAAATCACGAGGCAAAACTTGAAAGTATTAAAATCACCCAGAATTACGAAGCAAGACTTAAAAGTCTCCAAATCACGAGGCATCGACAGAATAGCGCCCCGAAACTCGTCTCCTTGAATTGCCGGATTTTGCCTCGGTGCGGGAGATGAAGGAAAAGCTCTTGGCTTGTGTGCCTCATTACTCGCCTTCCATAGTGAGTTCTCCGGATCTTTTGGGAAGGAAGGAAGGACCTCCGCCACCGGGTGTCCTCGTGAATGCATGCGACTGGCACTCGACGTCGCGACGACTCATATACTCTGAATGATAGCTCTTCGAGTGATACTTCTTGTTTCGGATTTTGCCGAGACCCTGGCGGCGCGAATTCGAGCTTGGGTTCGGCTGTCAGGAAGGTGTGTGTGTGAGTCGCAGGGATTGTGTGCGTGTGCGCACACTCACGTACACACACACATATATATATACTATATATATATATATATATATATATATATATATATATATATATATATATATATATATATATATATATATATATATATATTTTTTTTTTTTTTTTTTTTTTTTCAGTAGAATCCACAGTAATAATCTAGTTTATAGAGAAAATGCATTTGTAAAAATTATGTTATATATAGATAGATAGATAGATAAATAGACAGATGTATAGATATAAAGATATATATATATATATATATATATATATATATATATATATATATATATATATATATATATATATATATATATATATATATATTCATTAACATTATATTCTACCTTTGACTGATTTCATATCAGAATCTAGCAGTGACCATTAAACTTGGTTTGTCCCTGATAATAGCCACCCTATTAAAGGAAATAACGATAATGAAAAAAATATGCATACATACATACGTGTGTATAGATTCGTGTGTATACTCCGTTCTAAAATGCAGAGCATCAGTTTTCGAAGTAAAGTCACGAATGTTTACATTTCATTATTATGATCTCCTGTCGAGCACTGGAGAAGAGAGGACTCGTGACTTCTTCGTAGGAGTTTGCAGCGTATTGTTCCATGATTTTAAGAAATATATTTTGCATATATTCAGAAGGATGATGTGTGTCGTTTGCAGGTATTTTACCTATGAATCAATCTGATGAAATGAAGGGAACGTCATTCATGTGATAGAGAATTGGCGAGTGGTTAAGTATACCTTAGTTTAACCAGACCACTGAGCTGATTAACAGCTCTCCTAGGGCTGGCCCGAAGGATTAGACTTATTTTACGTGGCTAAGAACCAATTGGTTACCTAGCAACGGAACCTACAGCTTATTGTGGAATCCGAACCACATTATACCGAGAAATGAATTTCTATCACCAGAAATAAGTTAAGTATACCTTAGTTTTACCAGACCACTGAGCTGATTAACAGCTCGGCCGCGAAGAATTAGACTTATTTTATGTGGCTAAGAACCAATTGGTTGCCTAGCAACGGGATCTACAGCTTATTGTGGAATCGAACCCATTATACCGAGAAATGTTTTCTATCACCAGAAATAAATTCCTCTAATTCTTCATTGCCGGCCGGAGACTCGAACTCGGGCCTAGCGAGTGCTAGCCCACAACTCTACCGTCTCCCCAACGAGGAACTATCAGGCAGAAATAAATATTCCTCTAATTCTTCATTGGCCGGCCGAAGACTCGAACTCGGGCTTAGCAGAGTGCTAGCAAGTGGTGATCTGCCTTTCTCACAGCATCATCAAAAATGACAATAATTATAATAATAACAATTAAATATTCTCGCTTTCATACCCTCGGCCATAGGTCGCAGGGAACGTCTCCCGTTTGCAATGTAAAGGATTCTGTATCGCCTTCACCCTCTGTCTATCAGTTTTGTCTCTTCCCAAATGTTCCATCACTAACCGCTTTCGTTCCCACCCCGTCGGCCCTATTTACTCTTCCCCGTCCTCTGTGTTCTGGGCGGGGCAGAGAAGGTCCTCATTAGAATCTAAATTGACTTGTGCTCTCGTCGAGGGCACGGAGCTGATGTTGCAGGCGAGGTTGCTTTGATGACCTCTTAGAGTGTAATGCCATGTCTTCTGATGTCTCCCCCCGCCTTGTAAATTCGGGCAGTAGGATGGTTACCGCATCGTAAGATAGTTTGTCTCTCGGCTGATGTGGCTTAAACCCAACCCGGGAAACAGACATCGCAGTAAGATTATTGTTTTATATTTGACGCTTGACTTGTAAGATGTCTGAAAGAGATTGACCAGATTTTTAAAATTCCAAGAGCCAAGTTAATTGATAGCAGCCTTGCGGTGCACTGTAGGCATCACTTGCGGTTCTTGGCAGCGTTCCTTCGGCCCACAGCTGCAACGCCCTTCATTCCCTTAACTGTACCTCCGTTCATATTCTTTTTCTTCCATTTTCCTCAACCCTCTCCTAACAATCGTTTCATATTGTAACTGCAAAAGGTTTTAAAACCTCCTGTCACGCCTCTCAAACCCTTTTACTCAGCTTCCCTTTTAGCGCTGAATGACCGAATTCGTCACAGGCCCCAGCATTTGATTTTTGGCCTAAATTTTATATTCTGTCCCATTCTATTCCATTCCGTTAATAGAAGCTTGTGTCACTCGTGTGCCCGTTTTTCTGTTCATGGTTTGTGATCTGTTTCCTGTCCCTCTTTTGTTGTTGTAAATTAGCTGTCTCTTGTCTTCTGTTCAGCGTTTTTGTAGAGTCTTTTTGTTCTTCTGGGGAATCGTGAAGGCCTCTCAGTGATATCTGACGCCAGCTCTTCGTGTGTGTGGTATATATATATATATATATATATAATATATATATATATATATATATATATATATATATATATATATATTATATATATATATATATATATATATATATATATATATATATATATATATATATATATATATACTATATATATATATTGTCTGTCTATGTGTTTTGTGTGTTGTGTATATATATCATCATATATATTTGTATAAATACTGTATTTATCTATCCCCGTCCTCTTATTGTATATGTATATTACATATGTATATGTATGTATATATATATATATATATATATATATATATATATATATATATATATATATATATATATATATATATATGTGTGTGTGTGTGTATGTATATACATATATATAATATAGAGATATGTATATAGATATGGACAGATGTATACAGTATTCATACATATATATATATATATGTATATACTTTTTTATTTCAAAGAGATATAAACTGGCCCACAAAATAGTTCCCTAATTACCTCACTAGCCAAAAGAATATGTAGATTAGAATCTTGAAAGAGTATTATCGCTGCCTATTCACAGATATCAAATTCTCTCATTTTATGTAAATAGCTGCATTTAGGAATGCAGGACCATTCCAAAGAATATTTGGGGAAGAGGTGCATTAAGCAGACAGGTGCGGAACTGAAATTACATTACACGGTCATAGGAAAGTGGATTTACAGCTTGTTCGATTATTATTATGCTTTGCAAAACGGTATTTACCTCGAAAATCCTCGCATGAAATTGGATTTCAATACAAATATCGTAAATTAGCTTTTTGTGTAACCCTCAGAGAGGGGAGTGGCGCCGTCAGTTTGCCTCGCACCATGCACTGTAGGCATATTATTTATTTGCGGCGTCCCTTCAGCCCTTAGCTGCAACCTCCTCCATTCATTCGTTTTACTGTACCTCCGTTCATATTCCCTTTCCTCCATCTTACTTTCCTCAACCCTCTCCTAACAGTTGTTTCAAAGTGCAACTGCAAAAGGTTTTCCTCCTGTTACGCCTTTCAAACCTTTCTATTCTCAGTTTCTTCTCCTGTTACGCCTTTCGAACCTTTCTGTTCTCAGTTTCTTGTTCTGTTACGCCTTTCAGACATTTCTGTTCTCAGTTTCTTCTCCTGTTATGCCTTTCGAACCTTTCTGTTCTCAGTTTCTTCTTCTGTTACGCCTTTCAAACCTTTCTGCTCTCTGTTTCTTCTCCTGTTACGCCTTTCAAACCTTTCTGTTCTCAGTTTCTCCTGTTACGCCTTTCAAACCTTTCTGTTCTCAGTTTCTTCTCCTGTTACGCCTTTCAAACCTTTCTGTTCTCAGTTTCTTCTCCTGTTACGCCTTTCAAACCTTTCTGTTCTCAGTTTCTTCTCCTGTTACGCCTTTCAAACCTTTCTGTCCTCAGTTTCTTCTGTAACGCCTTTCAAACCTTTCTATTCTCAGTTTTTTTCTCCTGTTATGCCTTTCAAATATTTCTGTTCTCAGTTTCTTCTCCTGTTTTTCAAACCTTTCTGTTTCAGTTTCTTCTGTAACGCCTTTCAAACCTTTCTAAACTCAGTTTCTTTCCTGTTACGGCTTTCAAACCTTTCTATTCTCAGTTTCGATTCTCCTGTTATGCCTTTCAAATCTTTCTGTTCTCAGTTTCTTCTCCTGTTACGCCTTTCAAACCTTTCTGTTCTCAGTTTCTTCTCCTGTTACGCCTTTCAAACCTTTCTATTCTCAGTTTCTTCTGTTACTGTAGGCATATTCAAACCTTCATATTCTCAGTTTCTTTTCCTGTTACGCCTTTCAAACCTTTCTGTTCTCAGTTTCTTCTCCTGTTCATATTCCCTTTCCTCCTTCTTATTCTCAGTTTCTTCTCCTGTTACGCCTTTCAAACCTTCATATTCTCAGTTTCTTCTCCTGTTACGCCTTTCAAACCTTTCTATTCTCAGTTTCTTCTCCTGTTGTGCCTTTCAAATCTTTCTGTTCTCAGTTTCTTCTCCTGTTACGCCTTTCAAACCTTTCTGTTCTCAGTTTCTTCTGTAACGCCTTTCAAACCTTTCTATTCTCAGTTTCTTCTCCTGTTACGCCTTTCAAACCTTTCTATTCTCAGTTTCTTCTCCTGTTACGCCTTTCAAACCTTCATATTCTCAGTTTATTTTCCTGTTACGCCTTTCAAACCTTTCTATTCTCAGTTTCTTCTCCTGTTACGCCTTTCAAACCTTTCTATTCTCAGTTTCTTCTCCTGTTACGCCTTTTAAATCTTTCTGTTCTCAGTTTCTTCTCCTGTTACGCTTCAAATCTTTCTGTTCTCAGTTTCTTCTCCTGTTACGCCTTTCAAACCTTTCTATTCTCAGTTTCTTCTGTTACGCCTTTCAAACCTTTCTATTCTCAGTTTCTTCTCCTGTTACGCCTTTCAAACCTTCATATTCTCAGTTTCTTCTCCTGTTACGCCTTTCAAATCTTTCTGTTCTCAGTTTCTTCTCCTGTTACGCCTTTCAAATCTTTCTGTTCTCAGTTTCTTCTCCTGTTACGCCTTTCAAACCTTTCTATTCTCAGTTTCTTCTCCTGTTACGCCTTTCAAACCTCTCTATTCTCAGTTTCTTCTCCTGTTATGCCTTTCAAACCTTTCTACTCTCATTTTCTTCTGTTACGCCTTTCAAACCTTTCTATTCTCAGTTTCTTCTCCTGTTACGCCTTTCAAACCTTCATATTCTCAGTTTCTTCTCCTGTTACGCCTTTCAAACCTTTCTATTCTCAGTTTCTTCTCCTGTTACGCCTTTCAAACCTTTCTGTTCTCAGTTTCTTCTCCTGTTACGCCTTTCAAACCTTTCTATTCTCAGTTTCTTCTTTTGTTACGCCTTTCAAACCTTTCTATTCTCAGTTTCTTCTCCTGTTACGCCTTTCAAACCTTCATATTCTCAGTTTCTTCTCCTGTTACGCCTTTCAAACCTTCATATTCTCAGTTTCTTTTCCTGTTACGCCTTTCAAACCTTTCTATTCTCAGTTTCTTCTCCTGTTACGCCTTTCAAACCTTCATATTCTCAGTTTCTTCTCCTGTTACGCCTTTTATACCTTTCTATTCTCGGTTTCTTCTCCTGGTACGCCTTTCAAACTTCATATTCTCAGTTTCTTCTCCTGTTACGCCTTTCAAACCTTTCTATTCCTCTCTTTTTCCCTTTCAGCGCTGAATGACCTCATCATAGGTCCCGGCGCTTGCTTGGCCTGTGGCCTAAATATTACATTCTAAAGCAACCTTATTTATATTTTAGTATTCTGGAATCCAAGAAAATTATCAAACCTTTTTTTTTTGTGTTAATTTTATATTTAATCCTGAAATCCTTCTTTTGAAAGGAACTAGTTCTGTAACTTTTGAGATATCTTTCAGTCCTATATCCTCACGTAATACCACTTCAGGCCTTTCAAATTTTTGGAAATTATCTGCACTGGGGTTCATCCTTGATTTAGCATTTTTAGCACGAATGTATTAGATAGTGCTGTTTCAATGTCTTTACCATTTAATCTATTTTGTGTGTCAAGAGAATTCAAAATTCTCAAGGTATAGGACGCATTCCGATGGAAGCAACGTCACTATTCAGCCTTAGGAATTACACGCGAAAGAAATTCGATACAACTCTCAAGGTCTTTCGACAGATCAGTTAAGTCAGGAATTTACTGAATGAAAGAAAAAAATGTTTTTTTTTTATTTTACTGACATAGCTACACTTCTCTTGGAGGAGGAGGAGGAGGTGGAGGAGGAGGAGGAGTAGGAGGAGGGATAGGAGGAGGAGTGTAGTTAACACTGGTGTAGCTTCTCCCCCTAACCACCCGACCTTCCTGGCCCCCAAAGAAAAAATATATACAAGAAAATAAGGAAATCTTTGATTCCCAAAAAATGCTTTTAGTTTTCTGTAAAAGAAAAGTATTGAGATGGCTGTTTGAATGTCCGTCCTCGCTTTTTCTGTCCGCCCTCAGATCTTAAAAACTACTGAGGCTAGAGGGCTGCAAATGGGTATGTTGATCATCCACCTTCCAATCATCAGACATACCAAATTGCAGCCCCTTAGCCCCAGTAGTTTTTATCTTATTTAAGGTTAAAAATTAGCCATGATCGTGCGTCTGGCACCGCAACAATACAGGCCATCACGGCCGGCTGCGAGTATCATGAGCCGTGGCTAAGTTTCATACATTATTATACGCTGTACAGAAAACTCGATTGCGCCGAAGAAACTTCGGCGCATATTTTACTTGTTTTCATTTGGGGACAATTTTACAGTTCGCAGAGGCATCGGGAACGTGACAGCTGCCGGGCTGAAATTCACATATACCTTTGATCTCTGAAATAAAAAAGCAAGATATATATTGAAGGACCGACATTATTTAGCATGTAGCATTACCCAATATTTTTGCAGGGAAATGAAATTCATTGTTGGACCATCACAAAAAGATACAAAACATATTCCGACCCATAAACTGCTTCGTCTCACTGAGAAATGGAGATTTGGGCTGGCGGATATTACCGAATGAATGCTATAATATATAATGCGTGCCAGTACGCGGTCTTGTCACGATTTGGAAATTATGAAGGAATATAATGAACGAATATAATGAAGGGATATAATGAAGGACTTCAGTCACTTTTTCGTCATGGCATTTTTATCAGATTTGTCGTGAAACACAAATTGGTTTATAAACTTGGGATGAAAATTACACTTAATAAAAAATCTAATAGTTTATTTCGGCAGACTTGCCAGGTCATATATTTAATTTCATGGAGAAAATCGAGATAGTCTTAACAATTTATAGAAGCCGGAATAGAAATGAATAATGTATTCAGGGTTTATACATTTTTCACATTAACTTACCGCTGTCAGAGGATTATACGGGATGCGCTGTTATATATGTATCTGTTTATCAATTCTCAGTTTTTAACACTGACTATATAACCATAGACCTGTTTATCAGTTCTGAATTTTTACCACTCAGTATATAACCATAGGTCTGTTTATCAATTCTCAATTTTTAATGCTGGTTTGTGACATTTTCCTGTTAAGTATACCTTAGTTTAACCAGACCACTGAGCTGATTAACAGCTCTCCTAGGGCTGGCCCGAAGGATTAGACTTATTTTACGTGGCTAAGGACCAATTGGTTACCTAGCAACGGGACCTACAGCTCATTGTGGAATCCGAACCACATTATAGCGAGAAATGAATTTCTATCACCAGAAATAAATTCCTCTAATACTTCATTGGCCGGCCGGAGAATCGAACGCGGGCCCAACAGAGTGCTAGCCGAGAACGCTACCGACCCATCCAATGAAGAACTGACATTTTCCTGTCAAACATAGAACATATATATACTATATTTATTACCTGTAATTTATTTTGAATTACCTGTCAAACAGCTGTCAAAATGACACGATTCCAGAGCCACTGGAATTATTCCAGTGATTCCACAAAACAGGAATCGAACTACAAAGGTCAGTATGAGTGCGATACAAATATTTATATCAATATGTGTAACTTTCATAGATATTTTCTATCAGCCAAATTCTAGAAAATAATTTATATCTCTAAAATTTATTAATCTTATTCAATATTCTTCTTGAAGCGAAATCATTTAAATAGTTTGTCATGATATAATTCATGTAAATATAGCATTGTATATCATACTAGATTTAGTTATCATCTTGCTTTCGTATACAATATGTCTGTTTCTTTCCCAGATATTATTAGATCACTCCATTAATTGATTAGTTTTTCTTTCACAAAATCCTAGGATTAATGATATTCCGTATTGATTTTCATAAATTATAAATATCTGAAAGATTCAACCTCATTAATCCTATTTTACAATTGACGTTACATGGGATTTTTACCGCTCACGTATCATACTCGCGTTTCAATTTTCATTTCGTGAAGGAGTCTGGAAGAAGAAGAAGGGTTTGAAAGGATTCCAGATGTTCCAGAAAGGATTCCAAATATTCCAGATTCCTTTGAAAGTCTTGTTTGACGTCGAAGTCAAGAAATGACGTTATCACGCCGCGTCCTTTTGTTAAAGGGTTAGCCAAAGGATTTCGACTTTGCTTTTTGTACTTTGTAAATGAATCGCAGTTTCTTCATGTTGGTCGTGTTGGGTGGAACCAATACCAAATTGTTGATATGTGTATGTATGTCTGTGTATATATGTATGTATATATATATATATATATATATATATATATATATATATATATATATATATATATATATATATATATATATATATATATATGTATATATATATATATAATTATATATATAATTATATATATATTTATATATATATATATACATGTATATATAAATATATATATATATATATATATATATATATATATATATATATATATATATATATATATATATAAATATATATACAGTATATATATATATATATATATATATATAAATATATATACAGTATATATATATATATATATATATATATATATATATATATATATATATATATATATATATTAACCATTAACATTATTGCAAATGAAAACTGATAACACTTCAACTTGAACGGGCAGATAATTGCATAACACGTCCGAGTAGTTTGCTCTCTCTCTCTCTCTCTCTCTCTCTCTCTCTCTCTCTCTCTCTCTCTCTCTCTCTCTCTCTCAATATTGGAAGACGGCGGAGAAAGCAAATTACTCCAGTGCTATCACTTCTCCCTCTTTGTTGTCTGTCTTCTCTTCTTCCATTATTCACTTGTGTTAATTATCATACCTTCGTTGCTGTTGTTGCCTGATGTACGATCATTTGTCATTTAGGAAAGGGAAGCGTGTTTCCCTATCGGAAGCGCAGCTGAAACTTGCTTCAGTCTGGACGATTTGGGTCCAAATGGAGGTTGTTCTAATTTGTCAGTTTCAGTCACTTTAAATATATTAGGAATTGAAATATGCTTGGATGATGAATATATGTAAATATATATATATATATATATATATATATATATATATATATATATATATATATATATATATATATATATATATATATATATATATATATTTACATATATATATATATATATATATATATATGTATATATATATATGTGTGTATATATATATATATATATATTTATATATATATATATATATATATATATATATATATATATATATATATATATATATATATATATATGTACTGTAAGCAACAGTTACTGAAACAGAGTAGAGAGAATATTAATAAATGAAAACTACTCTGGGATTCTCAGATATTAGATTGGATCGGCAGGTAGTGATAGAGTATGGGAGGGGAGTGTGAATGGTGGGGGTTTGAATGGAGGGGTATTGAAGGTGGGGGAGGCGCTGGCCCACAGCAGTTCTTAGAAATGATTTTTCAATTAGCGCGATATCCTTTGTATGCAAACTAGGCTTGGCTTTCCATTATTAAATTCGACGCTCATGAAAAGCAATTCCCAGTAGTGATTTTGATTTGACATAGCCGTGACTCTCTCTCTCTCTCTCTCTCTCTCTCTCTCTCTCTCTCTCTCTCTCTCTCTCTCTCTCTCTCGTTTGTTAAGTGATTGACCCAAGACACGTGAGATGCTCTCCTAAATTTTTTACCGTACTTCAACAAATGTGAGCCAAAGCTCTCTCTCTCTCTCTCTCTCTCTCTCTCTCTCTCTCTCTCTCTCTCTCTCTCTCTCTCTCTCTCTACTGTACTTTTACAAATCTGAAATTCAAAAGACGTTCCAGTATGCAGATCTCATCTGCTCGTGGTGTCAATTCTGAAAATTGTTTAAAGAAAATAAATAAAAATAATAAAAACATTTCGGTGTCCGCTTGTAATAAAATCGAATAAATAAATCAAATAAATAAAAACGTAAATAAATAAATATTAATAAATATGTAACTTTGACGGATTTGTTTACAAGTCGCTCCTAATGTAATTATATGTTGCCATTACTGACACAAACAGCCAGATGAAAGAACAATATTGTTTTGAGAGCTTGTAAAAACACTTCGTTTCAATTTCGAGGACTTATTCATTATCAGTTCATAATATTTAAAGGTAAAAGGGCTGGATATTATTGCATAACATCCAAAGGGTAAAAGAACTGAATATTTTAATTCATAATGTTCAAGGGTAAAATGATTGTATAATTATTAATTCATATAATTAAAAAGCAGAAGGACTGAATATTATTTTTGTAACATGAATATAAGTTCATAATAGTAAAAGGACTGCATATCAAATCATAAGAGTAAAAGGACTTATTATTAATTCATAGTATTCAAGAGTTGAAGGACTGACTATCATTTCATAACATCAGAGTAAAAGGACTGTATTAATTTATACCACCAAAGAGCAAAAACATTAATTCACACTATTTACTGGCCAAAGAACTGTCACCATTTCATAACATGAAAGAGTAAAATGACTATCAATTCATAACATCATTGAGTAAATTAACTGACTATCAATGCATAACATCAGAGAGTAAAAGGACTGTATATTAATTGATAACATCAAAGAGTAAAAGGACTGAACATTAATTCTAACTATTTAAGGGCAAAAGACTTGACCATCAATTCATAAATGAAAGAGTAAAAGAGCTGACTATCAATTCATAACAGATAAGAGTAAAATGACTTTAATGTTGGCTGGAAGAACGCAGCCAGGCACTTGTACTAAGTCTTCAATAGAGTCTAAAGTCTGAAGTCGTTCACTTGTATTCAACCTGTTTGAGATGTTCGGCAAATCGCTGGATAATCATATGAAACACCAATAAGTTGGTGACTTGTATTCAACATGTTTGTGAGGTTTGGTGAATTACTGGATAATCGTATGAAACACCAGGAAGTTTTTGACATGTATTCAACTTGTTTGAGATGTTTGGCAAATTGCAGGATGATCTTATGAAACACCAACAAGTTGTTGACATGTATTCAGCCTGTTTGCGATGTTTTGGTAAATTGCTGGATTATCGTATGAAGCACCAACAAGTTGTTGACTTGTATTCAACATATTTGTGAAGTTTGGTGAATTACTGGATAATCATATGAAACACCAGCAAGTTGTTGACATATATTCAACATGTTTGCAATGTTTGGCAAATTGCAGGATAGTCATATGAAGCACCAACAAGTTGTTGACTTGTATTCAACATATTTGGGAGGTTTGGCAAATTGCTGGATCATATGAAGCGCCAACAAGTCACCGACTTGTTTTCAACATGTTTTGACTTTGGCAAATTGCTGAATAGTCGTATTGACGTCAACATCTTTGTGATGTTTGGCAAGTTGCAGGATAATTGTATGAAGCGCCGACAAGTCGTTGACATGTATTCAACCTGTTTGCAAATTGCTGGATGATCATATGAAAAACCAACAAGTTGTTGACATGTATTCAGCTTGTTTGCGACGTTTGGCAAAGTGCTGGATCATATGAAGCGCCAACAAGTCATTGATTTGTATTCAACGTGTTTGTGATTTTTGCCAAATTGCTGGATAATAGTATGAAGCACCAGCAAGTTGTTGACATGTATTCAACATGTTTGCGATGAGTGTCTAACATGTATTTACGACGTTTTAGCGCAGCGTGGAAGCGCCCTTATTCATTTATGTGTTGAATAAAACTTTGCGGTGTTGGGAAATACAAGCACCGTAATTAATTTTATTTTAGAAATATGAGTAACATAATTTAGACTTTTACGGTCTACTAATTTACTAATTAACTTTCAGGGAAGAGAATATCCTCAAGCAATAATATGTTTTCCCCCATAAATATTTATTTTTTATAATTCTGCTCGATCTACCTTATTATGTGTCGTTCAAAATAATTACAGCATTGAGAGATGAAATTTCCAGAATTAAACTATTTATGAACATCGACGAAGAATGAGCTGGCTCCTCTCTTAAAAAGGTTATAAAACTTTAAAAGGAAAAAAGATTATGCCTATAAACACTAACAATCTTTCATACTTAATATTAATTCCTGAAACTTGGGCTCTCATGCATTTTGGATAACCAACTTTCCAAAACAAGTTTTTGTAATTGGATCCTCATTTTCCAAATTACAAAACTTTAATCATTATTCCCATGGAGAAAGTTCACCCACCCCCGAATTTTGCTGTTCGTCGGAAAGCGTTGGAAATTTATCCCACTTAATCATACCGGCGCGTGATGGCAGCGAACAGCAGTTAATGAGAAAATGACTTGATTAAATACCCTGACCTGCATATGACCTACTGAGTCCTAGTAGCCTTTAGTAGCCTGGATATCTACGCGGTCGTCTATCCTACTTCTTTCACTGGGAACGTGGTGAAAATTGTGAAATTGTAATGTCAGTGATCATGCCAATATATGTGACCTCAGTGGCATTTATTTCTACCCCATGATATGTGTCCAAGAAGGAAAGCTATAATAGAGCATTTTTGCTGAGTACGATCGAAAAGATAAGAAGTAAAGGTCCAATGCTGCTGTTCTGATATATACACCAGTTAGACGCGTTTGCTCTCATCAGTAACACCTGATGCGAGGATCCTTGAGATCAACTCCCCTTCATTCTCTCATATTCTTTACAATACAGCAGTAGTCATGCTTCTCTCACTATATTTATCTTCTTTCATTTATGATATGTAAAGTGACTTGACACTGGCGTTGCCTAGAGGGTGTTGGCTTAAGTAGTAAGTAGACCTGACCTTTTCTCTCTATATCTTTTCTTCTCATGACATATCTGCCTCTTAGTCTACTCACGTCTGTGGTATCTTAATCTGGATGCCCACTGTGGGGCATCGTTTGTCATCTACTTTCTTTTCCTTTTTCCCTAGTTTTCCTCGAATTTCTTGCTGCATCCTAACCCTCCTTTCCTTTTTGAAAACTAGGGATGTTCTTAAATGAAGCTTCAGTTTAGATTTAGGTAGACCCATTGCTCTTGAATAGCTCCTGTATGTGATCAGGACTGTTTTCTTCCCCTTAATACTTCTTGAGTCCGGGCTTCAGCTTAGGCCTATCTTGCACCTATGCCTTGTATACTTTTGGAGGTAATGGAGAGCCAACATGGCAACCTTTTTACCTTAATTTCCATGGACATCATCTGTTTCAGTGGAACCTGTAACCTCGTCCTCTAGTACCTGAAGTTGCTGAGTCCTTCTAAGACTGTAGGCTGTATACACTCCTCTGCCATTCAGTCGAATGTATGGCTATTGGGCACTCATTAAAAAAACTTTGACTTCAGAAAATAGTGTACTGTTGCTTGGCTGCATAAGCCTAGTTATTGCTTATGTTGGTTGTCTGTAACAAGTAGATATTTCATTTGTTTTGCATACACGCATTCATGATAGCATCAATAATGTAAAAATGAGCAGCTCCTCAAAGGTAGATATACCCATTATTTTTGTTAATTAGTAATCTTGAACATACTACAATAAAGTAAATTTTTTAGTTTTCAGATGACACCAAAATTTTCTTTGAATAAGAACTAATTTAACACAGATCAGTCAAAAAATGTCAATAAACGTGCATTTTATTTCACATATTAAGATTCTTTTATAAATTTTTGCTGGAAAATATCGAGTCACCGAGGAAAATTTAAGAGAAACTTGTGAAAAAAACTGACTGAAAGAACTTTTGCACTGACTAGAGTATTTTTCACATTCAAAGCTACTTTGTAAAACCACCATAAACTTTGATAACCTAGAAAAGAGCCGGATGACATCTGCACCAGACTGTCAGTATCAGCGAACAAAATTATACTTTCCCATCAACTGTCAATTTGCAAAACTTGGAAAAATAGCATAATGCCTTTCATGAAACGTCAATTATACCTTAATAGAGAGTGAAATTCACATCTGTATTGGACCTCACTTTCAGTGGGCAGTAACCGGATACGTGCAAAACGAAGTAAATAGATTATCCTGATGATGATTGAGAGGTAATGGCTGAAACGTAATTTTAGCCAGTAGGGATGACAAAGATTATTTAAAGATAGAAAGTTGCAGCTGTATAGGACAGGAGGAGGGTTTGCTGAAATAGTAGAATAACGAAAGAGGAGCTGACAGGAATTGGTTTTTGTTTCATTGTACTATTAATAATATCCCACCATCATCCCTCGGCTGATACCTAACCATTTTACAATGGATTTAACAGAACTTATGATTAGTCATTGTTCGGAACTTGCATCTGGCCATGAATACACGTTTCCAGTTCAGTGAGTGTGGAATTTGTATCTGTCAGACGAAAATTCATTATAAATTTCGCTGGAGAAAGAAATACACAGTTATGTATGGTTACAAGTATATTTAAAAATAAATCTGAACAGATTTGTTTTTAAATATACTTGTAACCATGCATAACTGTGAATTTGTTTCTCTGTTTCAAGACTCATACTATTATGAGTATTTTTTTTTTATAAATTTCATTCTTATTCCTTGAATTTTACTGCCTACTTCGAACATAATATAAGACTGACTGGAGCATAAAATTTAAGAAGGGAAATGATTCAATTAATACCTTAAAATGATTTCATTAACACCAGTATCTTTTCAACATCATGCCTAACTTCTTTGGGCACTGGGTCCTGTTATCCATTAAGCTGTAGTTGTGATGCCAATTCTTTGCTTGCCTCAGTGTCATTAGAAGTAAATACTACTCTGTGCCAATGAACCCTCATATAATTTGCTATTAATAATTTTGGATTTCTGATTGGTTTATGTTAGCATCTACAATCTTCACATTTCTTTTTTTTAATTAGTTGCCTACGAGTTTTCACAAATAGTGAATAACGCAAGTTTTTCTTTGATAGAAATGGAACTATTGAGTGAACCTAAATTATTATTATTATTATATTATTATTATTATTATTATTATTATTATTATTATTATTATTATTATTATTATTCAGAAGATGAACCCTGTTCATATGGAACAAGCCCACCACAGGGGCCATTGACTTGAAATTCAAGCTTCCAAAGAATATGGTGTTCTTTTGAGAGAGGTCACAAAAAGTAATAGGAAACAGGAGGAAGAAATCAGTTACTTGAGAAGAAAAATAAATTAATAGATAAAAATATGAGTATATTATTATTATTATTATTATTATTATTATTATTATTATTATTATTATTATTATTATTATTATTATTATTATTATTAAAAAGTAATAAAAGTTGTAAGCAGCTGACAAAGGAACAAATAATTATATCTCTCATAGCTGGATTTCACACTACAAAACATTTGAAACCAAGAATGAAGGATAAATGTTGCTGTTTGTTTATTTTCAAGTTAATATCTATAAAAGAATCTAAATATATAAAATGGAATGGATATTTGATTACATTTTTTAACTCTTACACTATCAAAATAGAATTGAAATGCTGTTATCTGCATAAGAGATATTAATTTTGTTAGCTTTCCCCACTGGACTTTATGCTACACAGCTACAAAACTGGAAATGTCAACTGTAATAAAATCGTTACATGCAGGCACAGAAAATGTTAGAATTCGTATGAAACTAAAAAATTTTTCTAGAAATGTGCAACTAGTCAGCAGGTTAAGTATTAAAAGAGGATACTTTTTAAATGTTATACGACAGCTTGATTCCTCAGCCCTCGTTACTTAAGGACAAAGAACTGCTCTACTTATAAACCATTAGTTTGTGAGTTGCTGGAAATAAAGTCAGTATTATTAAGATGATTATAATTGTTCTTTTTAGACATTACTTTGTCTACTGAGTGTTTTTCACCTTTGCTGTAACAGAATACAGATGGAACATGTTTTGTTATAAGATTTTCAATGTAAACAAACCCAAATTTTTCAGCTTATTATAGGCTCCCTTATAATACAGTGTCGTTATGCTGAACGTGTTCTGATAATGGATAAATTTTGGAGGAAATTATTTTAAATAATGACAACATTAGCGAAGACTTCTTGAATAAATCTTTGATGTTAAGAAGTTATCCTTGTTTACTGATATAAATATAATGAGTACGTAACAATCAACAATCGTATCATTATATAAATAAAATTAGTATACGTAACAGTCAACAATTATATCGTTATATAAATATAATTAGTACCTAGCACTCAACATATTTTGAGAACTTGAAAACACTTAGTTAGTAGACAGGTATGGAACCCCTTCACCTAACTGCCTTGGGAGAAATTACACAGGAATTATGAAACAGAATTCTCTCTTCATTCAATTCCGGCTGAATGTTCTGCAAGATGCAATCATTTATAAGTAATCCTCCCTTTCAGCTTGAACCTCGTCTTGAGATTTAAGCTTTAGCTCAGCGAGGAGTCACATTATCATTAAGCATGTCTTGTTAGTTTTCTGTAAAAGAAAACTATCGTGACGGCTTTCTCTGTCCGTCCGCACTTTCTTTGTCCGCGCTTTTTCTGTCCACCCTCAGATCTGAAAAAGTACTGAGGCTAGAGGGCTGCAAATTAGCATGTTGATCATCCACCCTCCAATCATCAAACATACCAAATTGCAGCCCTCTAGCCTCAGTAGTTTTTATTTTATTTAAGGGTTAAGGTTAGCATAATCGTGCATCTGGCAACGATATAGAACAGGCCACCACCAGGCCGTGGTTAAAGATTCATGGGCCGCGGCTCATTCAGCTTTATACCGAGACTACCGAAGATAGATTTATTTTCGGTGGCCTTGATTGTACGCTGTACAGAAAATTCGATTGCGCTGAAGAAACTCTGGTGCATATTTTGCTTGTTTTCAGCTGTCATCAGTGATTACTCTGTACATGTCCTTTTTGTCACTCAGTATTTGTCTTTGTGGTCTGTCTGTGTGCCTGTCCTTTTCAACAGCCCATATGCGTGATAAATATGCCTTTGGCTTAAAGCAAGTAATTGCAACACCAAATTATATCCTTGGAGTTGTCCTTGTCAAAACTTCCCGTAGTGGCGGGATGCGGGGAATGCCGTCATTCACTTCACGAGGGACGCTGTAGGCATTACTTGAGGTTCTCTGTGGCGTTCCTACGGCCCCTGGCTGTAGCCCCTTTCATTTCATTGACTAAACCACCTCTGTTCATTTTCTTTCTGCCATCCTCAACCCTCTCCTGGTACTTGGCTCATAGTGCAACTGCAAAAGGTCTTACTCCTGTTATGCCTTTCAAACCTTTTTGCTCTCAATTTTTCCTACTGTTACACCTTTCAAACCTTGTAACTTTCAATTTCTCCTGTAACACCTTTCAAGCCTTTTAACTTTCAATTTCTCCTGTTGCACCTTTCAAACCTTTTAGCTTTCAATTTCTCCTACTGTTACACCTTTCAAACCTTTTAACTTTCAATTTCTCCTGTTACACCTTTCAAGCCTTTTAATTTTCAATTTCTCCTGTTACACCTTTCAAGCCTTTTAACTTTCAATTTCCCCTCATATTACACCTTTCAAACCTTTTAACTTTCAATTTCTCCTGTTACACTTTTCAAACATTTTTACTCTCAATTTCCCCTCCTGTTACACCTTTCAAACACTTTTACTCTCAATTTCTCCTCCTAATACGTCTTTCAGACCTGTATAATCTCTTTCAGACGGTGTATGATATCATCACAGGTCTTAGCGCTCGCTCGGCTGTTGACCTAAATTCTATATTCCAGTTCCCATTCCTTGTCAACAGCTCTAATGCTTGATAAATATTCCTCTTAGCCTATTGAAAGTAATTACAACACTGAATTACATCCGCGTGGGGTCTCTCAGCAAAGAACGGGAAGCATTTAAAGGGTATAAAACTTCCCGGGTTTCATTTCATAAATTACGCGTGTCCTTGAATCGTATTTTCGCGTCGCAATATCGCTTAAAACCTTCACTGCGTAAGTTTGCACTTACAATTCACTAATGAAGTTTAAAGTGGTGTTATTCGCCTGTGCACCCCAGTCTTAGGTCCGTTTTGCAATGAAACGCTGCTCAGCGCGTGAGTTAACTCGTTAACTCTCGAATATTATGCAAGTTTATATATGATTATGAATCATAATTTCGAAAACACGAAATGCGTAGCGTTCGTAGCTATAAATTTCAACTAACGAGAGTCACAGACTTCGGACACGAACGTTTAAGGTTATGAATTCGTAGAATCCGTAACTATAAATTTTAACTAAAAGAAAAGTCTGACGTCGGACGAGAATGTTTTAGTGGCGAATGCGTAGCTATCGTAACTGGAAATTTTAAATGAAGAGCCTGACTCCGGACACGAATATTTAGTGACGAATGCGTAAAATCGTAAGTGTAAATTTATCTGAAGAGAGCCACAGGCTTCGGACACGAATAACGAATGCGTAGAATTCGTAACTAGAAATTCAAACTAAAGATTCACAGACTTCGGACACGAATAAGGAATGTGTAGAATTCGTAACTAGAAATTTTAACGAAGGAGAGTCACAGGCCTCGGACACGAATAACGAATGCGCAGAATTCGTAACTAGAAATTCAAACTGAAGAGATTCACATACTTGGGACACGAATAACGAAATGCGTAGAATTCGTAACTAGAAATTCAAACTAAAGAGAGTCGCAGACTTGGGACACGAATAACGAATGCGTAGAATTCGTAACTAGAATTTTTAACGAAGGAGAGTCACAGATTTCTGCCATGAATATTCGAGTGACGAATTCGTAGAAATCGTAAGTATCAACTTATGTAAAGATATTCACAAGACTTCAGACGCGAATAACGAATTCGTAGCTTCCGTAGCTGGAAATATATGGAAAGAAAGTCACCGAGTCAGGCATGAAACTGTAATGGTCTCTTGCGTATCCCCAAAAAATATACATACCATAAAAATAGCAAGAAAGCGACGACTCTACAGCTCTATAAAACGAAAAAAAAAAATAATTAGTAAAAATCACGACTAATGGTTTAAAGTAGATCAACTAATAGAGTGGGTTAGAGCACGCGCGCGCCTGCGGGCGAGTACGGAGCGCGACGGAGCCCGCGGGATGGTGGGGGGGCCAGAAAGAAGCGAACACGAATTCCGTCGCGTTATTCAGGTCAGCGTTACAGTCGCTGAAAAAAAGAAAGGTAGTAATGAGAGAGACGGGTCCTTTTGAAAGGAGAAGAAAGGAGTAACTCTCTCTGACGGCTTGAGATTAATGAATTCTTTACCTTGAGGGTCTCTCTCTCTCTCTCTCTCTCTCTCTCTCTCTCTCTCTCTCTCTCTCGAAGCAGAAGCAGCGGCAGTACCCCAACGGTGTCGGACCCATGGAGAGACAGGGAGAAGGGGGAAGGGAGAGAGAGAAAGAGAGAGAGAGAGAGAGAGAGAGAGAGAGAGAGAGAGAGAGGAGTGACTTTGCATAGCGATGCGAATAACTCGTCTTCCTGTTTCTTTTATTTCTTGGAGTCGAGGTAAGAATGAATGTGTGTGTGTGTCTGTTTCTTTATTATTATTATTATTATTATTATTATTATTATTATTATTATTATTATTATTATCATCGACATTTGAATCTCCTTAATATTTAGGTTTTCCACAAAGAATATTCACCCACTTACAATTCCGCGTTTAAATCAACTTTTCGCTTTTCCGCGATGCTGACTAAACTGAAACTGAAAGAGAAACTGAAACTAAATCTGAAAGAGGAACTGAAACTGAAAGAGAAACTGAAACTGAATCTGAAAGAGGAACTGAAAATGAAACTGAGACTGCAACTGATAATGAAAATGGGATTGAAACTGAAACTGAAGAGAAACTGAAACTAAAATTGAAAGAGGAACTGAAACTGAAAGAGGAACAGAAACTGAAACTAAAACTGAAAGAGGAACTGAAACTGAAACTAAATCTGAAAATGAAATTGAAACAAACTGAAACTGAGAGATACTGAAACTGAAAGAGCTACTGAAACTACAACTGAAAAGAAAATTGAAACTGAAGCTGAACCTGCAAATGAAATTGAAACTGAAACTGGAAGAGAAATTGAAACTGAAATACAAATTGAAACCAGTAGTGAGAAGGTTCCTGAAACCTTTTTTTTTCTAGCTTCCATTTTTTTTAACACGGCGTTAATCGATACATTCTGGGGAAAATGTTGCTCTCTCTCTCTCTCTCTCTCTCTCTCTCTCTCTCTCTCTCTCTCTCTCTCTCTCTCTCTCTCTCTCTCTCTGTGTACCCGGAAGAAAATGTACAGCAGTTTAAGGATGCTGCGAATGTGAATAATTACTGTGTAATTATTCATGTATGTATATTAAGTACTATTACACTGTTAACAAAAGATTATCTGGAATTAACATCAAATTATTATTAATATTCAAAATATATTCGGCGTAATGTCTAATTTGTTAAGATTAACTAGGCTGAAAAGATAAAGTATTATTAAAGTGTTAACAGGAGATTATCATGAATTACCATCAACTTATTAATTTAATATTCAAAATATATTCAATGTGTATTGCCTATTTTTGTTAAAATTAATCAAGTTAAAATGCAGGATAATTATGCATAAATTCTAATTTTTGCAAACATGCAAATGATTCTACCCGCTGCATGGGCATTTGAGTGCTAGAATTTAGGGGGGATTCCTAAATGCATCATTTTGGAAATATAAATATTAATTTTTGTTTATTTAAAATGCATTTGGTACTTTATAGTTAGGTGCAGTCACGAACATACCCAGCCCAAAATAGTACTAAATTTTTCAAATACTTATAATTCTTGTCTGTAAGTTTTTTGCACTTATTTTGATTCCATTGCATGTGGAATAACATTAGCATCTTATCCTCAGCAGCATTTCTCCGTAGGGGGTGTCACACTGTCAGCATTATTACTTGTTTCTTTGCAGCGTCTCTCCGGCCCCAAGATGCAACCCCATCCATTCGTTTTACTGTACCTCCGTTATGCTCTCTTTCCTCTTTCTTTCATCTGACTTTCCCCAACCCTCTCCAAATTTTCATAGCGCAACTGCAAAGGATTTTCCTCTTGTTACACCTTTCAGACCTTTTTATTGTAAGTTTCTCTTGTTACACCTTTCAAACCTTTTTATTGTAAGTTTCTCTTGTTACACCTTTCAAACCTTTTTATTGTAATTACATCTTTCAGACCTTTTTGTTGTAAGTTTCTCTCGTTACACCTTTCAAACCTTTTTATTGTAAGTTTCTCTTGTTACACCTTTCAAACCTTTTTATTGTAAGTGTCTCTTGTTACACCTTTCAAACCTTTTTATTGTAAGTTTCTCTTGTTACACCTTTCAAACCTTTTTATTGTAAGTTTCTCTTGTTACACCTTTCAAACCTTTTTATTGTAAGTTTCTCTTGTTAAACCTCTCAAACCTTTTTATTGTAAGTTTATCTTGTTACACCTTTCAGACCTTTTTATTGTAAGTTCCACTTGCTACACCTTTCAAACCTTTTTATTGTAAGTTTCTCTTGTTACACCTTTCAAAGCTTTTTATTGTAAGTTTCTCTTGTTACACCTTTCAAAGCTTTTTATTGTAAGTTTCTCTTGTTACACCTTTCAGACCTTTTTATTGTAAGTTTCTCTTGTTACACCTTTCAAACCTTTTTATTGTAAGTTTCTCTTGTTACACCTTTCAAACCTTTTTATTGTAAGTTTCTCTTGTTACACCTTTCAAACCTTTTTATTGTAAGTTTCTCTTGTTACACCTTTCAAACCTTTTTATTGTAATTACATCTTTCAGACCTTTTTGTTGTAAGTTTCTCTCGTTACACCTTTCAAACCTTTTTATTGTAAGTTTCTCTTGTTACACCTTTCAAACCTTTTTATTGTAAGTTTCTCTTGTTACACCTTTCAGACCTTTTTATTGTAAGTTTCTCTTGTTACACCTTTCAGACCTTTTTATTGTAAGTTTCTCTTGTTACACCTTTCAAACCTTTTTATTGTAAGTTTCTCTTGTTACACCTTTCAAACCTTTTTATTGTAAGTTTCTCTTATTACACCTTTCAAACCTTTTTATTGTAATTACATCTTTCAGACCTTTTTGTTGTAAGTTTCTCTCGTTACACCTTCAAACCTTTTTATTGTAAGTTTCTCTTGTTACACCTTTCAAACCTTTTTTATTGTAAGTTTCTCTTGTTACACCTTTTCAAACCTTTTTATTGTAAGTTTAACTTGTTACACCTTTCAAACCTTTTTATTGTAAGTTTCTCTTGTTACACCTTTCAAACCTTTTTATTGTAAGTTTCTCTTGTTACACCTTTCAAACCTTTTTTTTTGTAAGTTTCTCTTGTTACACCTTTCAAACCTTTTTATTGTAAGTTTCTCTTGTTACACCTTTCAGACCTTTTATTGTAAGTTTCCTTGTTACACCTTTCAGACCTTTTATTGTAAGCTTCTCTTGTTACACCTTTCAAACCTTTTATTGTAATTACATCTTTCAAACCTTTTTATTGTAAGTTTCTCTCGTTACACCTTTCAAACCTTTTTATTGTAAGTTTCTCTTGTTACACCTTTCAGACCTTTTTATTGTAAGCTTCTCTTGTTACACCTTTCAAACCTTTTTATTGTAAGTTTCTCTTGTTACACCTTTCAAACCTTTTTATTGTAAGTTTCTCTTGTTACACCTTTCAGACCTTTTTATTGTAAGTTTCTCTTGTTACACCTTTCAGACCTTTTTATTGTAAGTTTCTCTTGTTACACCTTTCAGACCTTTTTATTGTAAGCTTCTCTTGTTACACCTTTCAAACCTTTTTATTGTAAGTTTCTCTTGTTACACCTTTCAAACCTTTTTATTGTAAGTTTCTCTTGTTACACCTTTCAAACCTTTTTATTGTAAGTTTCTCTTGTTACACCTTTCAGACCTTTTTATTGTAAGTTTCTCTTGTTACACCTTTCAGACCTTTTTATTGTAAGCTTCTCTTGTTACACCTTTCAAACCTTTTTATTGTAAGTTTCTCTTGTTACACCTTTCAAACCTTTTTATTGTAAGTTCCTCTTGTTACACCTTTCAAACCTTTTTATTGTAATTACACCTTTCAGACCTTTTTGTTGTAAGTTTCTCTCGTTACACCTTTCAAACCTTTTTATTGTAAGTTTCTCTTGTTACACCTTTCAAACCTTTTTATTGTAAGTTTCTCTTGTTACACCTTTCAAACCTTTTTATTGTAAGTTCTTCTTGTTACACCTTTCAAACCTTTTTATTGTAAGTTTCTCTTGTTACACCTTTCAAACCTTTTTATTATAAGTTTCTCTTGTTAAACCTTTCAAACCTTTTTATTGTAAGTTTCTCTTGTTACACCTTTCAGACCTTTTTATTGTAAGTTCCACTTGCTACACCTTTCAAACCTTTTTACTCACAGTTTCCCTTTCAGCGCTGAATGACCTCACCTTAGGTCCCAGTTGTTGCTTGGACTTTGGCCTAAATTTTATGTTCCATTACATCCAGTATAATTTTTGTGATAATACATTTTGGGGCCAAAAGTTACCAAAGTTGGGTTTTTTATTACACTATCAAATTCACTCAGTACTGGTTCTGAATAGGAATGACAAAGCCAGACATTAATTGCTTATGTGCCGTATAATATTTTAGAGTAGTAATGTCATGCATGCGCCCAGCATACAGGTTTACAGACACTTTATAGTCAAACATGATATATATATATATATATATATATATATATATATATATATATATATATATATATATATATGTATATATATATGTATATATATATATATATATATGCATATATATATATATATATATTATAATCAACTTTACACGTTTTCCTAGGCGTGACCTATCACAGCTAACTAACTACCGGGTACATCCCCAAATTCTGAGCTTAACAAAGTCACAGTGAACTTTTTAGAAACAGTCCTAAAATACCTCCCACAGGGATCGATCTCAGGTCTCTTATTGATAAGGTGAGGTGATAACCGCTGGGCCACAGGAATTATATATATATATATATATATATATATATATATATATATATATATATATATATATATACATGCGTGAATGATATAATCTATACACTAATGAGATAAGGCCAACCATTCAGAAACTATTAACCAAACTCATTGAGGAATATAATGTCTGAAAATCATGAGTATTGGTAAGCAAAACCCCTAAATATTCAAATAACGGCTTTATTATTGAATGTACCTAAATACTCCCTTGCCTATTAGGGTAAAATAGCAGACGAGTTATTGAATGTGGTCTGTACAGAATGGGGTATCAGAAAACCCCCTACGATATTTGATGCTTCGTTCGTAACTCGTTTATATACATGAACTCGACGTATTTGAAAACAATATCTGTAGGGAAAAAAAGTATTGTTTATTGCTATTATTAGGTACTGTGTTATTATTATTATTATTATTATTATTATTATTATTATTATTATTCAAAGATAAACCCCTATTCGTATGGAACTAACCCGCCACAGGGACCATTGATTTGAAATTTACTGTACAGTATATATTATTATTATTATTATTATTATTATTATTATTATTATTATTATTATTAGTACTCAGAAGATGAAGAGCCCTATTCAAATGGTAATTGTAATAGGTACTATATATTATTATTATTATTATTATTATTATTATTATTATTATTATTATTATTATTATTATTATTATTATTATTATTATTACTCAGAAGATGAAGAACCCTATTCAAATGGACCAAGCCTTCCACAGAGGTCAAGACTTCCAAAGAATATTAAGGTGTTCATTTGAAAGAAGTGACAGAAGGTAAAAGTGAATATGGAAAGATGAGATCAGTTATTAAAAAAATAAATTAAATTAATAAAGAGATAAATGTGAGTAAATTATTTGAGTACAAGGAGAACTGTTTTAGGGCAATAATGCGTTGCATCTTCACTTGAACTTTTGAGGTTCCAGTTGCACAAAGGTTCAAGCAAAGCTGCAATGCATTGCAGTGTTAATATTCTTTATTTTTCGTTCCTGCATGCCTAGTTCATTTACAGCAATTTGACATATTTGAAATCTGTATTTACAGAGGTAAATAGGTCCTGTAGGGTAAATAGGTGCTATATAATTGTCACAGAGTATTTATTCGTCCATGTGAAACTTTATGTACAGTTCTCCAGTGTTAGTATTTTTCCCCCTTCCTGAATGCCTAGTTCATCTACATTAAATTCACGTATTTAAAAACAGTATTTATAGAGAAAAATATTTACGGCAAGGAAAATAAGTACTGTATAACTGTCACAGAGAGTTTACACGGCCATGTGAAACTTCATACACTGTTTCCCTAATGTCAGAATTCGTTTTCCACTTTCCTGCGCGGCTAGGTCATCTACATTAAATTGACGTATTTGAATAAAGTATTTATAAAAAAAAATCTGTACTGTAGGAAAATAGGCCCTGTATAACTGTCACAGAGAGTTCATACGTCCATGTGGAACCTTATGTACAGTTCGCCTAAAGTTACTATATTTTATTTTATTTTTTTTTTTTTTTCATTTCATTTCCCGGATCCCTGGGACGTTTCTTATGGCGGGACGGCGGGAGGTTGTGCTTCCTTTCCCTCTTGTTGGTAGTATTTTTTTTTCCTGTCCTCATTCTTTCTCAGGAAGTCTCTTCACTTTGAGGATGGCGTGTAGGAACCCCCTCCCTTCTCCCCCCACTTTAGGAGGAGAAGGGAGTACGTGGAGGGGCAGGGGCAGGGGGAGGGGAGAGTTTTTTCTATTTTGTTTCTTTCCTCCTGTGATGGTCTCTCAAGACTAGCACACGTTTCCCGGTATTGTTTTCGCAATCTTCTTGATTCAGTGCCGTTATTTTCGTCTGTTTTTATCGTCGACGTGATTCCCACTGTTATCTATCTGTGCTGTCTATTGTTGCTGTTGTTTTCTCATAAAGGTCTTTTATCATTCTGCTCTTATAAGTGTCCTTCGTCATTGTTTATTTGTAAATTTTTTATCAGCATCTTTCATCGTCGTTATCTTATATACGTCTTTTATCATTAGATTCATGTAAGCATCTTTCATCATTGTTTTTCTTATAAACCTTTTTATTATCATGAGATGTCAGTCTTTCTCAGCTTATTATATATATATCTATATATATATATATATATATATATATATATATATATATATATATGAATGTATATATATATATATATATATATATAATATATAGCCCATAGAAATATATATAATGTGGAAAATAAAGGAGGCTATTTTTCAGAGACCAAACTGTCTCCCCACTATTTGCCTGAGGAGAGAGACAGCTTGGTCTCTGAAATATAGCCTTTATTTTCCACAATTTGGGGTTTCTGTGGGCTCCCTTATATTTGATGGAATTCTGTTTTAACAGAAAATATTTCAGATGTATATATATATATATATACATATATATATATATATATATATATATATATATATATATATATATATATATATATATATATATATATATACATATATATATATATATATATACATATATATATACATATATATATATACAATGTCTGTGTGAACATTCATACTCTACTTTAGAACATTCTCACATTCTCCCTTTCTGCTTCTCATTCAAGGGCTTGGATTCTCCTCTCCTGAACGCTAACAGGATATTGATTGTTGATGCTTTTCCCTCCCCCACCCTTCCACTTCCCCGCCCACCCCCCTCCCTAACGACTCAGAAGGGCGACCTCGCCACTGTCGCTTCTTGTGAATGAACCTCCCTGGGTCATTATGACGCGCCCGTCCTTTGAATGGAGAAAGGAGTCGTTTAATATTCTCGGCGGGATCCTGAAGGCGTCTAGGATGCAAACTGTTGCTGATTTACTCTTGGTTTAACCCTTTGGTTACCTCAGTCCGTGATCTGTGGTGTCCTTACCTGGATGCTGTTGGGGTATCACACACACACACACACACACACACACACACACACACACACACACACCTGGCTGCTGTCTCAGGACGGCTGTTTCCTAAAGGCGGCGTCCATCGTGGAATGAACAATAAGGAACAGAGTTCCCGGGAGGAAGGATGGTCCTTAAGGAAAATTCGTCACGAATTGTGTGCATGTGTGTGTTTGTGTTTGTGTGTGTGTGTGTGTGTGTGTAGAGATTTTATTTAGCAAAGAACAGACGTACGAGTCAGTGTTTTGTTTGGGGCCAGGATAGTTGTGTGACATTCACAAATCATGATATATTTATCCGAAAGCACAAACATACATACATACATACATACACACACACATACATACATATACATATATATATATATATATATATATATATATATATATATATATATATATATATATATATATATATATATATATATATATATATATATATATATACATATATAACATAAATTCATATAGATTGCCCTGGCCTTTCCCAAGAGCCAGCCCATCTTTTGAGTAAGTAGCAGAGTCAGCTGGGTCATATTCATCTCAAAAAGGCCTGCCGAAAAACTTTTGCCTTTCCTCACCCCATCCCGTCCCAGTGTATGAAAAAGGTGCGTGGTTAAAAATTTGAAATATATATGAGTATTTATACACGTGTGTGCTTTGTTCCAACTCTCATCTGGAAGCATATGATAACCTATACACAAAAAAATATAAACAACACAAACAGGTAAAAAATGCTCCGAAGTTTCTTCGGAGCAATCGAGTTTTATGTACAGCGTATAATCAAGGCCATTGAAAATAGATCTATCTTTCGGTGGTCTCGGTATAATGCTGCATGAGCCGCGGCCCATGAATCTTTAACCACGGCCCGGTGGTGGCTTGTCTTATATAGTTGCCAGATGCACGATTATGGCTGAATTTAACCTTAAATAAAATAAAAACTACTGAGGCTAGAGGGCTGTAATTTGGTATGTATGATGACTGGAGGGTGAATGGTCAGCATACCAATTTGCAGCCTTCTAGCCTCAGCAGTTTATAAGATATGAGTGCGGGCGGCCAGACGAAGCCAGCACAATAGTTTTCTTTTACAGAAAACTAATTAGTCCTTCCCTAAAACCAAAGGCATGCCAAGGAGTCCTACAGCTCCATTTTAGAATAAAATTTGTGGCTTAGAAAATGACACGAGTGTTGCTGATGAAATAAAACCAGCGGTTTTTAAGAGCCAAAATCAATTCCCAATGTAACATGGCTAAGATAGGAATATACTCTTCAAAAATCATTCGCTTTTACCGTACCTCTGTTCATATTCTCTTTCATCCATTTTCCTTTCCTCAGCCCTCTCCTAACAGTTGTTTCATAGCGCTACTGCAAAGGTTTTCCTCCTGTTACGCCTTTCAAACCTTTCTACTCTCTGTTTCTCCTCCTTTTACGCCTTTCAAACCTTTCAACTCTGTTTCTCCTCCTGTTACGCCTTTCAAACCTTTCTACTATGTTTCTCCTCCTGTTACGCCTTTCAAACCTTTCTACTATGTTTCTCCTCCTGTTACGCCTTTCA
Source organism: Macrobrachium rosenbergii (assembly GCF_040412425.1). Taxonomy (NCBI): domain Eukaryota; kingdom Metazoa; phylum Arthropoda; class Malacostraca; order Decapoda; family Palaemonidae; genus Macrobrachium; species Macrobrachium rosenbergii. Next base: position 31,345,547 of record NC_089748.1, read on the forward strand.
AACCTTTCTACTCTCAGTTTCTCCTCTGGTTACGCCTTTCAAACCTTTCTACTCTGTTTCTCCTCCTGTTACGCCTTTCAAACCTTTCTATTCCTCTGTTTCTCCTCCTGTTACGCCTTTCAAACCTTTCTACTCTCTGTTTCTCCTCCTGTTACGCCTTTCAAACCTTTCTACTCTCTGTTTCTCCTCCTGTTACGCCTTTCAAAACTGTTTTTCTACTCTGTTTCTTCTCCTGTTACGCCTTTCAAACCTTTCTACTCTGTTTCTCCTGTTCAAACCTTTTCTCTGTTTCTCCCCTGTTACGCCTTTCAAACCTTTCTACTCTGTTTCTCCTCCTCTTTACGCCTTTCAAACCTTTCTACTCTGTTTCTCCTCCTGTTACGCCTTTCAAACCTTTCTATTCCTCTGTTTCTTTTTCAGCGCTGAATGACCTCATCATAGGTTCCAGCGTTTGCTCTTTGGCCTTTGAGCTAAATATTTTTTTGTTCCAATTCCAATTGCAATTCCAGGCTATGTAAGTGAGTGAATGGAAAATAAACTAGATTGTTCATTTGAGTGATAAAGGTTCATTTGTTCAGAAGGCATTTATGTACCATAGAGATACTGTGATAAAGTTTTAGCCCAAACATCATCATCATCACTAGTCTTTATTCTTTGGCGCGAGGAATAATGAATGATAATAGGACGAAAATTATAATACACCATTTTAGAGGAGAATAAATATTCGGATGCGCCGGAACAGAATAAAACAAAATTTAAAAACGTTATTGAAACATTGTTCAAGGCATGAGAACTAATTCTGCTTTTTCGGGTTCGGGAAATATCACTCGGGAACTCTCCCAGGAATTCGAAAAAGTGGTAAAGAGGTAATGATGTATTGTGCAGTAACCCAGTCTCACTGTCACTGTATATGTATGTATATATATATATATATATATATATATATATATATATATATATATATATATATATGTGTGTGTGTATATATATATATAATATATATATATATATATATATATATATATATATATATATATATATACATATATATATGTATATATATATACATATATACACACACACAAAGTATGTACCTATGTGTGTGTGTGTATCTCTCCGTGTATGTAAATATATCATCACACAGCACCTGTGTCTACGTACATAGCTACCATTGATTATCAACTTTTCTGAAAGACGAAAAAAAACATATCATCCTTTTTACGGTGAATAATTATTGAGTATCCTTCCTAGAATTTCTTATTTGTTGTTCCGCTTCGTAATACAAGGAAATATGAAATAAATAAACGCATTTGATTATTAAATCTCGGGTGCCGATACGCGCTATAGACAATACATTTATCATTCTTAATAAGAGGAAGATCCTACTGTAAGGAATTCTAATTAAGACTGTACTATTTTTCGGTACCTCTCGTAGGTTATCGATCGGAAATATTTTAATTTTCGCTCCCAGAATATGAACATCTCTGGACAACTTATCCAAAGAGAGGTAGCTGTATTATTATTATTATTATTATTATTATTATTATTATTATTATTATTATTATTATTATTATTATTATTATTATTATTTGAAGGGAGTAGACCCTCTTTTAAACAGGTCTTATTAAAAAATTCAGCACCGATCAAGACCCCTCTATAAATACCAACCCGAGCACCTCGTTTCTTCAGACCTTCTGCAACCACGTCCAGAGGATGACCAACGAGCTGGTCGAAACATGTCGACGGTACCTAAAATAGAACCTGAAACCAGACGAACAAATTTCTGATTGGATATTTTA
>NC_089748.1:31352345-31364845 GCF_040412425.1 Macrobrachium rosenbergii
TTTTTGTACAAAATAACAAATATATAATTTTTAGGATTTTTACCCAGACTTAGAAGGATCACAGTGAAATGTTTTATCATAAAGTCTTATTTTTGTACAAAATGACAAATATATAATTGTTAGGATTTTTGCCCAGACTTAGAATCATCACAGGAAAATGATTTATCATAAATTCTTATTTTTGTTCAGAATAGCACAAATATACAATTTTTAGGATTTTTGCGCAATTCAGGAGTACCACGGAAAAATGATTCAAGATAAATTCTTATCTTTTCACAGAATAACACAAATATGTAATTTTTAGGGTTTTTGCCCAAACCGAGACGCACCAACGGAAAATTATTCATGGTAGGCTAAATGTTCATTTTTGTTCAGAATAACACAGATATATAATTTTTAATATTTTTACTCATATTTTTACTCAGACTTAGAAACACCAAAGGAAAATTATTTGTGACAAATGTTTATTTTTTGTTCCGAATAACACAATATATAATTTTTTGTATTTTTACTCAAACTTAGAAGCACCAAAGGAAAATGATTTATGGTGAATGTTTGTTTTTGCACTGGATTAAACAATTACATAATTTTTAGGATTTTTAACCAGACTTATAAACACCAAAGGAAAATCATTTATAATAAATTATTTTTTTAGAGCGCAGCACATATATAAGTTTTTTGTATTTTTGCCCAAGCGTAGAAGCACCAAAGGAAAATGATTTTTGATGAATGTTTATTTTTTGTGCAGAATAACACAAATACATAATTTTTAGGATTTTCACCCAAACTTATAGACACCAAAAGAAAATAATTTACAATAAATTCTTATTGTTGTAGAGCGTTGCACATATATAAATTTTTCTTTATTTTCACCCACGCTTAGACGCACCAAAGGAAAATGATTTATGATAAACGTCTATTTTTTTTAGAGAATAACACATCAATAATTTTTAGGATTTTGACCCAAAGTGAGACGCAGTAAAGGAAAATGATTTATGTTACATGTTTATGGTCCAGTTGTGAAGAAGGCGAGAGAAAGAGAACGTTTCCACCATTGTCTCACCTTACAGTTGGAGAGGAAAGCCGTAGTTTCGATGCAAAATGGATATCAGGGGAAAGAGAGAATCTTTTGATAGATAGATTGAGAGAGAGAGAGAGAGAGAGAGAGAGAGAGAGAGAGATTTTTTCCGCTGGAATGAGTTAAGTATCGGAGTGCCACAGAATGAAGAGAATCTTTTGATAGTTTCAGCGATAGATTGCATGAGAGAGAGAGAGAGAGAGAGAGAGAGAGAGAGAGAGAGAGAGAGAGAGATTTTTCCGCTGGAATGAGTTAAGTATCGGAGTGCCACAGAATGAAGAGAATCTTTTGATAGTTTCAGCGATAGATTGCGTGAGAGAGAGATTCACTGGATTGGTTTGAATATCGGAAGTCCTACAGAATAAAGAGAATCTTTCGATCATTTCAGCGTCAGATTATATATATGTATGAATATATGTATGTATATATACATTATATATATACATATGTATATATACGTATATATATACACACATATATATATAATGAATTGTCTTACTAAAACCTTAGGTAGAAAGCTAACAAAAAAAAAATAGCAAATACAAACTGAAAATGAATCACAAAATTATTTTCGTAATCTGTGATTCATTTTTAGTTTGTATTTGCTATTCTTTTTGTGTTTTATTAGCTTTCTACCTAAGTTTATATATATATATATACATATATATATATATATATATATATATATATATATATTATATATATATTTATATATATAAGAGAGAGAGAGAGAGAGAGAGCCTGATAGGTAGCATCAAAGAAACAGACATTAAGAAAAACAAAACAAAACAAAACATTATAAGAGTATTTTACACGTGAATCTCATTCGCCCCAGACACACATGCACATATTCCTCTAAACAAACTACAGAATTCTTAGGTAAACATGGAAGGCGATTCTTCAGAGCAGGCTACAGGAAAGAATAAGCAAGGTCAATGGCAGTGCAAGAACGTCAGGAATTCCACGTCACAGCTACCATATAATTAAAGAGTAGAGAGAGAATGGAAGTTCATTTCACAATGAGAGAAAAGAGTTCACGGATGTTAAAGTGGAGAGACCATTGTAAATGTTATTAGCGTTGTTTTGGAATGAACGTTCAATGACACACTACATGTAAGGTGGTAAAAATATCAGATGGATGGAGAGCTGACAAAACTATTACTATAGTCATAGTGTGCCATTTCATTTTCCCCTGTAGTATTTGTTTGCAGTCTGCAAGTTACTGTTGTTATCATTATTGAAAAATGAAAAAGCATTCGTATGGAACAATCCTTAAAAGGCCATTAAACTTCAAAGCGCTCTTCCAACCAGTGGAATTCCCATGTGGGGGAGGGGAATAAAATAAATATATAAAATACGAACGAAACTTGAGAGATTCCAAGAACTGAATAAACATACACAAAAGCAGACGCCAAGAAAAGTGAAACTTTTCCGAACGCCGACCAAAGTTCATGAATAAAGTGAAGTTATCCGCCATGACAGCGATCAGGGTCACCTGCGCTGATATTAGTTCAAAGGCAGGAGAGACTAATGGCACTTGGCAGCGTGACAACACTGACAACATGGCACCATAACAGAGTGCCACTGCGGATGCTTCGCACGACGAGGTGACCGTAGCAGGAATGGGAGGCAATAATTGGATTTCACTACTTTCCTAGTTGAAAAGGAGCTCTTGGAATGGTTCGAGGTCTTGAATCGTGAGGGTATGAGACAGAAAATTGTATTTCCCACTTCTGTAAGTACTGTGACGCTTAGTAGAAGACGCTATTCCCCAGCAATTTAAGTGACTTTAGCAATAAAGTGTTGGGGAAGTGACAGTCTCATTTCATACTTCTATATAATGCTATGGCACTTGATGGAAGACGCTATTCCCCAACAATTTAAGTGACTTTAGCTGTGAAGTGTTGGCGAAAAGACAGTCTCATTTCATACTTCTATAATGCTATGACACTTGATAGAAGACACTATTTCCCAAACATATAAGTGGCTTTAGCTCTTAAGTGTTGGGGAAGTGACAATCTCATTTCATACTCCTATAAGTGCTAAGACACTTGATGAAAGACACTATTCCCCAAAAATCTAAGTGACTTTAGCAATGAAGTGTTGGGAAAGAGACAATCTCATTCCCCAAGCCTACGTATACATGCTATGACACTAGATAGAAGACGCTATTCCCCAACAATTCAAGTGACTTTAGCAATAAAATGTTGGGGAAGTGACAGTCTCATTTCATACTTCTATAATCCTGTGACACTTGATAGAAGACACTATTCCCCAACAGTTTAAGTGCCTTTAGCAGTGACGTGTTGGGGAAGAGACAGTCTCATTCCCCACGCCTATAAGAGCAATGACAAGTGGCAGAAGACACCAGTATTCCCCAACAACATAAGTGTCTTTAACAATGAAGTGTTGTGGGGAGGTGTGGATGGAGAATATGAACATTTATTGAACCATAAACTGTGAGTTACGTAATTGCTCCTCCTAAGATTCAGAAACTCAAAGTGAAAGAAAATAAGAAATAGATTGACAAAAATAACTACATTCCTGGTGTCAGGAAAGCCTAAAATCGAGTGGAAGGAAAACTGTTACCTACAGGTTTTGAATTTGGAGCTCAAATTCGCGTGTCAAAAGTAAGTGGAGCTCAAATTCGTGTGTCAAAAGTAAGCAAGTAGTCATTACGAGTTGGAAAAAGTCAGGGCGAGCAGTAGAGTGGAAAGGAAATATATTCTGACAGTTTCTATGACTGCGTAAATCGTATCAGCGAGGGTGGAAATGGAGTTACTACCTCTTATTTCGGCGTTAGATTACATGAGAGAGAGAGAGAGAGAGAGAGAGAGAGAGAGAGAGAGAGAGAGAGAGAGAGAGAGAGAGAGATTCACTGAAATGGTTTGAACATCGGAATTACTGGAATGGTTTGAATATCGGAATTGCTACAGAATGAAGAGAATCTGTTGATAATTGTTGCGTTAGATTACATAGAGAGAGAGAGAGAGAGAGAGAGAGAGATTGATTCACTGGAATGGTTTGAATATCGGGATTGCTGTAGGATGATGAGGATCTTTCATTAAGTTCAGAGTTATATTACAAGAGAGAGAGAGAGATATATATACTTAAAATAATCGAAAGTGCTGTAGAATGAGGATTTGATAATTTCTGAATGGAAAATATCATAATCTTCATTTAGACTTTTTTTTCAAAACCACGACAAAATTTTTCTGATGAGAAAAATCTTCTGAATTAGTTGCGCTTTGATAAAAGGTAATAAGAGCGATATAGAGAGAATTCCCTCTTAAGAATATCCTTCGACAACCTGTAAACAATAGATGTGGCTATTTTGGGCTTTGAATTTGCGGAAGTTGTGACATATGTAAAGAAATGTGCCTTGCAGATTTTGTAAAAGGGCCTCATTTCATATTCTCTCTCTCCTATCTTACTTTCCTCAGCCCTCTCCTGACAATTGTTTCATGGTGCAACTACAAAAGGTTTTCATTCTGTTACACCTCTCAAACCTTTCTACTCTGTTTCTCCTCCTGTTACACCTTTCAAACCTTTCTATTCTGTTTCTCCTCCTGTTACACTTTTCAAACCTTTCTACTCTGTTTCTCCTCCTCTTACACCTTTTCAAAACTCTCTACTCTGTTTCTCCTCTTGTTACACCTTTCAAACCTTTCTCTCTACTCTGTTTCTCCTCTTGTTACACCTTTCAAACCTTTCTACTTCTACTCTGTTTCTCCTCTTGTTACACCTTTCAAACCTTTCTACTCTGTTTCTCCTCTTGTTACACCTTTCAAACCTTTCTACTCTCTACTCTGTTTCTCCTCTTGTTACACCTTTCAAACCTTTCTATTCTGTTTCTCCTCTTGTTACACTTTTCAAACCTTTCTACTCTGTTTCTCCTCCTCTTACACCTTTCAAAACTCTCTACTCTGTTTCTCCTCTTGTTACACCTTTCAAACCTTTCTACTCTCTACTCTGTTTCTCCTCTTGTTACACCTTTCAAGCCTTTCTACTCTCTACTCTGTTTCTCCTCTTGTTACACCTTTCAAACCTTTCTACTCTCTACTCTGTTTCTCCTCTTGTTACACCTTTCAAACCTTTCTACTCTGTTTCTCCTCCTCTTACACCTTTCAAAACTCTCTACTCTGTTTCTCCTCTTGTTACACCTTTCAAACCTTTCTACTCTGTTTCTCCTCCTCTTACACCTTTCAAAACTCTCTACTCTGTTTCTCCTCTTGTTACACCTTTCAAAACTCTCTACTCTGTTTCTCCTCTTGTTACACCTTTCAAACCTTTCTACTCTGTTTCTCCTCCTGTTACACCTTTCAAAACTTTTCTACTCTGTTTCTCCTCTTGTTACACCTTTCAAACCTTTCTACTCTGTTTCTCCTCTTGTTACACCTTTCAAACATTTCTACTCTGTTTCTCATCTCGTTACACCTTTCAAACCTTTCTACTCTGTTTCTCCTCTTGTTACACCTCTCAAACCTCTTTACTCTGTTTCTCCTCCTGTTACACCTTCCAAACCTTTCTACTCTGTTTCTCCTGTTACAGCTTTCAAAATTTTCTACTCTGTTTCTCCTCTTGTTACACCTTTCAAACCTCTTTACTCTTAGTTTCCCTTTCAACGCTAATTGACCTCATCAAGGGTCCCAACGCTTAGGCCTTTGGCCTAAACTTTATATTCCATTTCCACCCATTTAGCAGATAGCCGAATTTGCTATTATTTATGAAGTTATAAATTTGCTTTAGTAAACAGAGAAAGTAGATGCAACAATGATTACAATATCGCATCACTGAAAATATTTGTTTCTTGTCTTCCACAGGTTTGCAGACATCCAAGATATTTGTTACTCGTGTTTAGTGAAAACGTGTGAGCTATGGTCTTCTGCAGTTCTCAACAGACTGCACAGGTAAGTGTGTTTATGTTAATTGATCCTGTAACTGGTACTGTTTAGTCCACAGTGAAATCAGGGGATTACGCCGATGTTATCATTTTAGTATACATTTTTTAATGTTTGTTTAGATGGGATCCACTGGACGTAGTTGTGTCTTTTCAGGTATAAATTAGGTACATGTACTTACCATTTATTTTTGTCTGATTGTATTAAAGGCTTCAAGTTAACTCAAAGTAAAAGTGAGATTTTCAGTTTACTATTTTTTTTTATCGGAAATAAGTTGAAAATTCAATTATTCCTGCCATGTGTTCGATATCTTTGATAATTATCATTGTTAAAAATATGCATTGACATTTTTCGTTTTTTTTATTAAGAATAGCTCGAAAATTCAAATATCTCTGGTAGAAAAAATGCACTGATATTTTTTCTGTTTTTTCTCATAAAAAAATGAAATGAAAATTCAATTATTCCTGCCGTGTGCTCATCGTCTTTGGTAATTATCATTGTTAAAAATACGCATTGACATTTGCATAACACTGTTCTGTCTCCAGCCCTGTTGAAAGTAACTTATTATTTACAGTGGCTATCTGGATACTTACAGTTACTTTTAGCAATTTAGATTTGTTCTGAAAGGCTGGACAAAAGGCTGATTCACATTACAACATCACGTCACCGACACATCACGTCACGTTAAAGTACGTGAGAATATCAAACGTGTATCAAATGGACTTGTTCACACCGTTACGTCACGTCACCATCAAGCACACGACATTCACCGTCACATCACGACACATTTTCTTGGAAGTGACGTGACGGTGCTTAAGCAAGTTTCTTACCACTAAATCTGTAAGTTGCTGAGGTTGGACACGAACTGAACGGGATCGTGATGGACAGTGTGAATAGAAGGCACAGCTGATGGGGAGGTGACGTAACGTGATGTGTCGGTGACGTGATGGTATAATGTGAATCAGCCTTAACCCGGAGACCAACCCAGGCTACACGAAATCGATCCCCCGTCGTAACGTAGAGAAAGTTGCACAACCTTTTGCTCAGATTTGCTCGGTGGGCAAAGCCTCGATCCAGTACCAACTCATTACTGATTATATATGACAGTTTTGTGTATATGTCATGTTTTAGAGTATTCAGTCCCAGAGGTCCTTTATTCCTCACACCGTAGGACTGTGGAACAATTGTGCAACTGGAACTTCAGAAGTTCAAGCGAAGATGCAATGCATTACTACCTTAATACAATAATATTCTCCTTGCATTTTAATAATTTACGTACATCTTTATTTATTTATTTATTTATTTATTTATTTATTTATTTATTTATTTATTAATCTGTTTTTTTAACTTATCTCCTCCTTCTGTATTTTCCGTTACCTTCTGTTACTACTTTCCTGTTGGCCCAACGTTCGACTCTCCGACCGGCCAGTGAAGAACTAGAGGAATTTATTTCTGGTGATAGAAATTCATTTCGCGTCATAATGTGGTTCGGATTCCACAATAAACTGTAGGTCCCGTTGCTAGGTAACCAGTTGGTTCTTCGCCACGTAAAATAGATCTAATCCTTCGGTCCAGCCCTAGGAGAGCTTGAATTTCAAGTCAGTGGTCCCTATGGTGGGCTTGTCTCATATGAATTGGTCATCTTCTGAATAATAATAATAATAATAATAATAATAATAATAATAATAATAATGCTCAGTAAAAGGTAATTATTTTCAGTGTTTCTATTCTTCGTAGACTTAATATCTGACAATCTTTTTTGCGTCCCTAACACTCCGGAAGTCAGAAAACTTATATCTTGCACATTTTGATGTGTTCATTTCGTGGTAACATCTCGGGTAGCGTGGGCGTAATTTTGGATTTCATTTTTCAAGTGACCTTCAACTTTTTTTTTTTTTTTTTTTTTGCTTAAGGCTTTTCGGTCCGCCAGTGCAACTTGTCACTGATTATTTTCATTAACTCGTGAAGATGAAGATCAAGAGAGAGAGAGAGAGAGAGAGAGAGAGAGAGAGAGAGAGATATGGGGAGTCCTTTTTTGATAGTATACATTTGACAGCAACAAATACTCACTTCGCTCTCTCTCTCTCTCTCTCTCTCTCTCTCTCTCTCTCTCTCTCTCTCTCTCTCTCTCCCCACACCTACCTGCGACCCACAACTGTCGACTAACACTTGATTGTCTTATTCCCTGCTTAGGACAACCGAGGCACAATTTTTCGAGAATCGAACGCTCTACGACTGAAGGAGAGTAGAGAGAGAGAGAGAGAGAGAGAGAGAGAGAGAGAGAGAGAGAGAGAGATACGTTTACTCACGCCTTTAATTCGTTATGCCTGTAATAGAGAAACATATTGAAGGAAACAAAATGAGCTAAACTCGTCAAATAAAAAAAATAAAAACAAGTAAAAAATGCGCCGAAGTTTCTTCAGCCCAATCGAGTTTTCTATACAGCGTATAATCAAGGCTATCGAGAATAGATCTATCTTTTGGTGGTCTCAGTATAATGCTGTATGAGCCGCGGTCCATGAAACTTTAACCACGACCCGCTGGTGGCCTGTTCTATATCGTTGCCAGACGCACCTTCATGGCTAACTTTAACCTTATATCAAATGAAAACTGAGGCTAGAGGGCTGCAATTTGGTATGTTTGATGATAGGAGGGTGGATGATCAACATTCCAATTTGCAGCCCTCTAGCCTCAGTAGTTTTTAAGACCTGAGGGCGGGCAGAAAAAGTTCGGACGGACAGACAAAGCCGGCAAAATAGTTTTCTTTTACAGAACACAAAAAAATAAAACTGATTCAACCCTATTTGATAAACTGCAGCAATTACCATTTTTCATTCAGCAATGATCACTATTACACCCCTTCCAGAAATTCCGTAATAAGTCATAGTTGCACCTGGTAATTGTTACAAAACGTATGGGCAAACCATTCGGAGTTACAGAGTGACAAAAAAGCCAGAAGTCTGTAAAAATAAAAGTTGATGGACATAGTGTTGGAAAAAAAAATGTTTTTGTACTCTGTACAGATCGTATCTGGGGTTTAGCATTCGCAATACTGACAAGATATTTTATTTTTTCTAAATCTAAAACTACGTTGATTCCATTCTTGTTCTTTTATCTCAGAGAAACGAACTCAATTTTCTAGAGACGTCATTTCATTTTTGTATTGATTTTAGCTCGTCAAAGCACCAGGTTTTGATTTATTTATATTATACCGTTCGTAATTTCACAAGACTTCTCAGTAACTCAGTTTATTTGGTGTGGGAGTCCTGTTTTTTGTCTAAATCCCAAAGTCATGGTACGTTTTATGGTTGGCTGCAGGGGAAAATTCTGATTACATTATTTGCTTGGATGTCAGACAGACAGACAGGTAGATAACTAGACAGACAGACAGATAACGACACAGACAAACAGATTGACAGATAACGAGACAGAGGCGAGAGACAGACAGACAGACAGACAGACATATAACGAGACAGAGAGGAAACAGACAGTTAGACAGTGAAACGGACTGATAGACAGATAACGAGACAGAGAGGAGAGAGATAGACAGATATAACGAGACAGACAGGAATCAGACAGTTAGACAGTGAAACGGACTGATAGACAGATAACTTTTTTTTTTTCGGAGAGAGATAGACAGATATAAGAGAGACAGGGAGAGAATCAGACAGCTTTTAGACTTTTGAAACGGACTGATAGACAGATAACGAGACAGAGAGGAGAGAGACAGACAGACAGGCAGATAACGAGACAGGCAGACAGACAGACAGAGATGAACAGACACACAGACAGAGAACATTTGCTAAGCTTTTCACTTTTTCGAAACTGCCTAAGAGAGAGAGAGAGAGAGAGAGAGAGAGAGAGAGAGAGAGAGAGAGAGAGAGGGGAGAGAGAGAATATTTGCAGAGCTTTTCATTTTTTCGAAACTGCCTAAGAGAGAGAGAGAGAGGGAGAGAGAGAGAAAGAGAATATTTGCAAAGCTTTTCACTTTTCGAAACTTTTGAGAGAGAGAAGAGAGAGAGAGAGAGAGAGAGAGAGAGAGAGAGAGAGAGAGAGAGAAACCCAAAATATTTTCAATGAAATGTCTGCCTTTTTATAGAAGATTCAAGCTTAAAACAGCGTACTGAGATCATCCCTAAATTTATGAACTGGAAAAAATTCGAATTTAAAGAAAGTTTCCCTTGACTCTGGTGATAAGACCGCGTTTGAAACGAAAGATTAGTAAGGAATGGCATCATTCCCTTTTGCCACACCTTAACTGCTGTCTGGCTGAACAGCAGCACCAATTTGCAGTAAATGTGCCTCGCTGTGGAACCTCTCCAAAGTTCCAGAGGTCCTTTATTCCTCACACCGTTGGACTGCGGAACAGTCTCCCTGAGGATGTCGGGCAAATGGAACTTTAAAAGTTCTAGTGAAGATGTAATGCATTACCGCCCTAATAATATTCTCCTCACATTAGACTAAAAGTTCTAGCCATATTCTTTGAAGATGTAATGCCCCATTACTTCGATATGAATAGGGTTCCATGATAATAATATTCTCACCTCACATTTTTGTCTGAATAGAAACTGAATAGAAATTTATTAATTTGCTGGTTTATTTATTTATTTTTATTATAACTGAGATCTCTCTTTCTGTATTTCCCTTAACCTCCTCGTACTTCTTCCTAATGAGCGCCATATTCTTTGGAAGCTTGAATTTCAAGTCAGTGGCCCCTCAGGTGGGTTTCTTCCATATGAATAGGGTTCATCCTGTGAATAATAATAAAAATAATAATGATAGTAATAATAACTTGTATTGTATTGTATTGTCTTGTATTGTATTGACTCAGATAGTCACAGTGAAATGAATACTCCTTTTCTTATTACTGTTCCCAGTGCAGAACTGAATAGAAACTGAATAGAAACCTGTTGAACTAAAGGTTACTTTATGTTGGCAATTTCCTGGAAATTTAATTTAAAGAAAATATGATTGATTACATTATGTATATATATATTTACTTTGTGAGTGGTAGTTTGTTTACATTTCACTATAGTTTTATTGTATGTGTGTTTGTGTGTGTGTAATTTAACAACATTGTCTTGAAATTTAATTTTTTTCAGCCTGATGATGAAATTTCCAGGACAAGAATGTTCTTCCTGGTCTTGGCAATATTATTTATATATATATATATATATACTGAGATATATATATATATATATATATATATATATATATATATAATTCATACACAACAAACATTTATTTTTTTTTTATTTCCACAAGTAAAAACATTAAACAGGCATAGAGATATATTGTAAGCAGACAGAGAAGAATAGTATTCATTTGATTAAGTCCTATTTTAACACGAAATCAGTCACTCGCCCATCTACAATCCTGTCACAAACTTGCGAGGCGAGCATTTACAAGAAATTATACTGTATCATACTGTATTTACAGTCCTAATATTACACACTTTCTGTATGTCATCTAGATCCCCAGACTTGTGCTAGAATAAGGAAAATAAAGATGTATTGTAGAGTGAATTTCTGAAGCTACCAATTTTCATTGTTCTTGATCAAGTTGATAAAAATATGAACAGACTTGCAGCAACCAGCATTCCGTCATTTGAAAGCTTGCCGCTGCGTTTTTAATTTCTACATGTTATATGAACCCGTAGGGGATAGGGCCGTCACTGCACGTCACCTGGTTCACTGTAGGCATTACTTAAGGTTCTTTGCAGCGTCCCTCCGGGCCCTAGTTACAACCTCATTCATTCCTTTTACGGTACCTCCGTTCATATTCTCTTTCCTCCATCTTACTTTCCTCAACCTTCGCCTAACAAGGTTTAGCCTCCTGTTACACCTTTCAACCTTTTTATTCTCAGTTCCCTTTAAGCGCTGAATGACCTCATCATCAAAGGTCACAGCGCTTGCTTGACCTTTGGCCGAAATTCTACATAATCCTATTCCTTTTCACATTTTACATGACGAAGAACATAGCTGGAAGACTTTACACCCCCGCACTGTAGGCGTTACTTAAGGTTCTTTGCAGCGTGCCTTCGGCCCCTAGCTACTGCCCTTTCGTTCCTTTTACTGTACCTCCTTTCATATTCTCTTTCTTCCACCTTACTTTCCTCAACCTTCTCCTAACAATTGATTCGTAGTGCAACTCCAAAAGGTTTTCCTCCTGTTACACCTTTCAGACCTTCATGCTGTCAGTTTCCCTTTCAGCGATGAAAGACCTCATATTCCCCAACTGTATTATGGTTCGGCAAGACGAGTGGGCGCCTCGGTTTTTTTTTTTTTTTTTTTTTCATGCTTCTAGGTTAGGTTAGGTTAGGTTAGGTTGGGTTGGGTTAGGTTAGGATAGGTTCAAGGATTAATTCCACATGTATTTTGGGCGTGGTAAACATATTGGGATTATTTTCAAGAAAATTCTATGGTTAGTTTTTAAGTTATGGCCCTAGGAGAGCTGTTAATCAGCTCAGTGGTCTGGTAAAACTAAGGTATACTTAAGTTATGGCGTCCCGCTTCTTTCAG
>NC_089748.1:31369845-31397345 GCF_040412425.1 Macrobrachium rosenbergii
CTGTTTACCCTGAGAACATTTCATCTTGATCACATTTCCTGTGCTTGTACACCAGCAAACATCAGTCATTCCACGCTTCATCCACAACACATTTCCTCAGTAGGACCATCAGTGCACCTCACATGGTGTACTGTAGGCATTACTTAAGGTTCTTTGCGGCTTCCTTCGGCCCCTAGCTGCAACCCCTTTCATTCCCTTACCTCCAGTTCCATTCACATTTTCCTTCTTCCATTTTACTTTTCTCAACCCTCTTCTAACAGTTATCTCATAGTGCAACTGGAAAATATTTTTCTCCTCTGACACCTTTCAAACCTTTTTACTCTCAATTTCCCTTTCAAAGCTGGATGACCTCATCACATTTCCCAGCGCATGGCGTTTGGCCTGAATTCTTTATTCCAGTTCCAGTTCCAACAACCCATTTTCTTATGCAACAATTTTTGGGGCCCTTATTAATATCTTTTCTCTGACTTCCAACATCGCTCCTTCTTGACGCCTTCTTGAAAGATCTGATCAACCGTGGAAGCATAACAGTACGTCGTTTAAGACCAAGTATGGTACCGAACGAGTCACTTTCCTGACTGCATATTCTAACACATGGTAAACAAACTTTCGTCATGAAATGTTTTGAAGCATATCGCCTCAACACTCTCCCCCTTAAATCTTTGTTGGTATCGTAAACCTGTTCTAGGTCCTTGTGTGTCACAGGCAATTTTTTCCCCTTTACCTTCCAACCTCTAAAATTACTGTTTTATAACAACCACTGACTCTAAACACTCTCCTCTTCGTCTAATCCTAATTGTTCTTCCCATATCACTAGTATCATCTGTCTTCCTCAGTCAGGACCTTACCATCCACACACACCCTTGTATACTGGGCAGTGTTATGCCCCTATAATTCTAACAATCTTTTGCACTTCTCTTATACTTGAATATTCTCAGCAGTCACTTCAACAACCGTTTTTAATTTATGCTAATCCATTAAACTCAAGCGTCAATCAACTCTGCCTCATTTTTATCCTACATACTCAATAAATCTTCAAGATAGTAATTCTATTGACCAAGAATTCTGAGAATGAAAAAGCATGACTGCTTCCAGAACCACCCTTATGGTGATATATATATATATATATATATATATATATATATATATATATAATATATATATATATATATATATATATATATATATATATATATATATATACATTAACATGTGATATACAGTATATATATATATATATATATATATATATATATATATATATATATATATATGCATACATACATACATACTCATATCCCGTCATCTTTAACAAACGACAGTAATGAATCTGGTCACAATCGGTTGACTCATGAATATTTAATGAAAAACCTACATGACCCCGCCCCCCCAAAAAAAAAAACTGCACTTAGAGAATGCAGGTCACCACCAAAACAATAAAAAAAAAAAAACATTTTCATGTAAATTGCCAAACTTCAACCGACGGAGATTTGAAGTTTTGGAAACAAATCAATTAGGGAATTTTTTTTTCTTGCAGAATCTTCAACATTTCCGACGAGGCCAGTTACCGAGTTTTCAAGAATGTGGAAATTTTCGAAAGAGAATTTAGATTTTAGGTATTGAGATTGAAACCGTTGGAAATTGCGTTACTTGTAAAGTTAATTGACTCTCCTATGTGTGTGTATATATATATATATATATATATATATATATATATATATATATATATATATATATATATATATATATATATATATATATATATATATATATAATATATATATATATAATATTTTCTATAATGTCCATCGGTAATAGACCAGTGTGAGCTGAAGATATTTTATGAAAATATTTCAGCCTATATATATATATAGGGGACATCATGAAGAGATGAAGCTGATGACAGAATCCAGACAAAAGACGAACGACTTTCAAGGGTTTAATTATACTGAGAGAGAGAGAGAGAGAGAGAGAGAGAGAGAGAGAGAGAGAGAGAGAGAGAGTCGTCGAGCAAGCGATAATAATATCGCGAACGCCAGGCAGGCGACACAAATGTTGGAGATTGGAATGGCGCAAAATAGTTTAATGGAATTGCCAGAGAGATGCTGTGTCATTTAGCTACCCGGTGACGCCGCCTTCCCCTCAAGAAGAGGTTTGCAAGAGATGGCTGCTGAACGAAAAACTCAGTAACTCAATGAGAAGCTCATTCTGTGAGGGAAGAAGTCAGGAAGATTTACAGAGGGAGTAGTGCCGTCAGTGCACCTCATACGGTGCACTGTAGACATGATTTAATAAGGTTCTTTGCAACGTCCCTTTGACCTCTAGCTGCAACCCCTTTTATTCCTTTGACTGCACCTCCGTTCATATTGTCTTTCTTCCATTTTACTTTCCCCAACCCTCTCCTAACAATTGTTTCAGTGTGCAACTGCAAAAAGGTTTGAACCTCCTCTGACACTTTTCAGACCTTTTTACTCTCAGTTTCTCCTCCTGTTACACCTTTCAAACCTTTTTACTCTCAGTTTCTCCTCCTGTTACACCTTTCAAACCTTTTTACTCTCAGTTTCTCCTCCTGTTACACCTTTCAATCCTTTTTACTCTCAGTTTATCCTCCTGTTACACCTTTCAAACCTTTTTACTCTCAGTTTCTCCTCCTGTTACACCTTTCAACCCTTTTTACTCTCAGTTTCTCCTCCTGTTACATCTTTCAAACCTTTTTACTCTGTTTCTCCTATTACACCTTTCAAACCCTTTTATTCCTCTCAGTCTTCCTTCCAGCGCTGAATGACCTCCTCCGTTCATATTCTCCTCCTTCTGTTCTACTTACCCCAACCTTCTCCCAACAGTTGTTTCACAGTGCAACTGCAAAAGGTTTTCCTCCTGTTACACCTTTTCAGACCTTTTAACTCTGTTTCCCTTTCAGCGCTGAATGACCTCATCATCAGAGGTCCCAGAGCTTGCTTGGCCTTTGGTCTAAATCTTATCATCCATTCCCTGAACAGAGGCAAAATTCCATTTTGTACACCGGAATCCTGATTAAAGGAGACTGTGAAAGTTGGGTTCTGTTTAAGAAGTGATTTAAGAACAGTGAGAAACGAGGCTGACAAAGACAAGTCTGAATTAGGTGTTTATTTTTAACCAGTTATGTTAACAAGTGGCTCATTAAGGAGTAAGTCTCCATGTGACACAGAAGGACCTACGGAGTATGTCTTTGAAGATTTCTTGTGGATGGCAGCTTGGCAAAAACATTCAGGAATGCCTGTGACGTGCAAATGTTGACGCGAGTCTAAAAATATACCTTTGGGATCATACCTATTTATATTACAGTTAGGTATCAGAAGATGACTTCTTAATGATTGACTGGTCACTCAGATATTCGGAGCTCTGACATTTAAAGGCCATTGGGAGATGGCGAGGCGCTGTTTTTAACAGAATCTGTGAATAGGACTTAGAATCCCTGAGAGTAGAAACAATATTGATTAGTGCCAGAGAGTAAATGTTGCAGAGTAACTTGAAATAACGATGGGGTGCTGGCGGAGGAGGAAGTTACTGACCACAGTAACTGAGCGGGAGTGAAATATCTATTGTTATGGTAAAATTTTGAGCTGTTAAAGCAGCGGCAGTTCTAAAATATGCGTCACGGAGAGGTAAAAGTGTATGATGTGCTAGGACTGTTAAATCAAGTATTCTTTATGGTATTCAGCAAGGTATCCTGGAGTGATGAAGTGTACATCTTAAATTTGAACGAAAGGAAAAATCGAATTCAGTGGAGATTAATTCCCTGCTTCGTATGTGTAAACTGAGTGTGTTTCATGGAGAGAGAGAGAGAGAGAGAGAGAGAGAGAGAGAGAGAGAGAGAGATGTTAACAAAACTTACAATAGTTTCGAGCTAGCTTGGTTGTGTAAAACACAGTTCAAACGCATTTCTCGGGCAGAATCCGGTAGGGGGTATAGTGCCGTCAGTGTGCCTCACGCGGCGCACTCTAGGCGTTATTCCTTTGCAGCGTCCCTTCCAAGGCCCCTAGCTGTAACCCCTTTCATTCCTTTTCCTGTACCTCCGTTCATATTCTCGTTCTTCCAACTTGCTTTTCCTCAATCCTAGGCCCGAGTTCGACTCTCCGGCCGGCTAATGAAGAGTTAGAGGAATTTATTTCTGGTGATAGAAATTCATTTCTCGCTATCATGTGGTTCGGATTCCACAGTAAGCTGTAGGTCCCGTTGCTAAGTAACCAGTTGGTTCTTAGCCACGTTAAATAAGTGTAATCCTTCAGGCCAGCCCTAGGAGAGCTGTTAATCAGCTCAGTGGTCTGGTAAAACTAAGGTATACTTAACTCTTTTCAATCCTCTTCTAACACCAGCAGCCGTTTCATTGTGCAACTGCAAAAGGTTTTTCTCCTGTTAACTTTCCAGACCTTTAACTCTCAGTTTCCCTCTCGGCGCTGAATGACCCTCATCATCGTAGGTCCCAGCGCTTGCTCTTTAGCCTCTGGCCTAAATTTTATATTCCATTCCATTCTCGGGCTGAACCGGTTAAACTAAAAGGCCCTGAAAGCCACTGGCACTTAGTAGCCTGGGAATGTAACCACCAAAATGCATCAAATGATATCATAATTGCTTGGGCGTTACGATTAGTGTCCAAACGGCGGAGGGGGAAGATGAGAACAGGCATTTTTAGAAACTGTCAAATGAAATTCTATACATGCAAAAACTTTTATATGGACTGCAAATGTATTTAACCCAAATAGGGGTATTAGCGTAAATATTGATCTCGTCATAAAGCTGATATAAATGTGATTTAATGCAACGTTACGAACGCAGAAAAGTATATCAAAATCTAGACCGATATTAAAAGCAATGAAAATATGAGTGATACGAACTCATAAAACACGGAATGGAATATGTTATTGAGTTATTTTGTCAAATATGACATTTATTATTATTATTATTATTATTATTATTATTATTATTATTATTATTATTATTATTATTATTATTATTATTTAGAAGATGAAACCTATTCACATGGAATAAGCCCAACACAGGAGCCACTGGCTTGAAATTCAAGCTTCCAAAAAATATTACGGCACCACAGGGGCCACTGGCTTGAAATTCAAGCTTCCGAAAAATACTACAGCGTTCATTTGAAAGAAGTACCAGAAGATAACAGGAAATAGAGAAAGAAGAGATCAGTTGCTAGAAAAGAAAAATAGACAAATTACCGAATTAATAAACAGATAAAAATGTAAGCAAACGCCTGCGGGTTTTATCTGTCAATAAAAATGATTGGCCAGACCAAGTACCATTATAGTGTTGGCCCTGGTTTCGTTTGGGACGCCAAGAGTTTTGTGCATTTTGGAAAGAGCTACGACTGAGGTCACTAGGTAACTCGGCTGTCGTATTTGTTGCCGGAAAAGCTAAACGTTTTTAATCAGGAATGAATTACGCGCAGGACTAAAATTCAGATTAGGTTATCATTTATCTTCTCCTGGGAAATGAATCAATTTCGGTGGAATACATTTCGGTCAAATTCTTTTTTGTAATTCTGTTGCAGTGTTTAGATTTTGCTTGAATACAGTGCATTGGGCGATTTGGTTTTTACGTCGAGTTCATCAGCAGTTTTGCGTTATCACAAAATAAGTGTGTCGTGCAGGGTACAGAGCTAACAGATGACATTAATATAATATAATATATGACATTAAAATATATATATATCTCTTCTTCTTCTTCTTCTTTTAATGCTTTTTCCCATATGGGGTAAGCACGATGCCTTCTTTTGAAGGACTTTTGATATAGATAGTCTCGATCGGCTGCCCTGCCTATACCCCGGTAGCGTATATACGCCCTTTCTTATGTGAGATGTTTGTTATGTTTTTGTGTGTTGTAGTGGCTTTGTTTTTGTGTGTGTATTTGTCTGTAACACCTATTTGCTTTTAAGCAAACCTATCCGTTGATTACATATATAATCCCGGGATGTGCAAAGTGTCTGCCTCTCTATGTATGTAGTGCTATATATATATATATATATATATATATATATATATATATATATATATATATATATATATATGTGTGTGTGTGTGTGTGTGTGTGTGTGTGTGTACATATTTTAAAAAAATAAACCTCGTTCTTAAAACAGTTCTGGTTTTAAACAGAACCTCATTGTCATAGAACCCTGAAATGGAGATTTGCGGTCTACAAATTAACATTTTGCCTCTGCATGAGGAATGGAATATGAAATTTAGGCAAAAGACCAAGCAAGCTCTGGGACTTATGATGAGGTCATTCAGTGCTGAAAGAATGACTGAGAGGAATAAAAAGGGTTGAAAGGTGTAATAGGAGAAACTGAGAGTAAAAAGGTTTGAAAGGTGTAACAGGAGGAGAAATTGAGGGTAAAATGGTTTGAGAGGGTGTAACAGGAGGAGAAACTGAGAGTAAAAAGGTTTGAAAGGTGTAACAGGAGGAGAAACTGAGTGTAAAAGGTTTGAAAGGTGTAACAGGAGGAGAAACTTTGAGTAAAAAGAGGTGTAACAGGAGGAGAAAAAAGGTTTGAAAGGTGTAACAGGAGGAGAAACTTTAAGTAGAAGGGTTTGAAAGGTGCAACAGGAGGAGAAATTGAGGGTAAAAAGGTTTGAGAGGGGTAACAGGAGGAGAGACTGAGAGTACAAAGGTTTGAAAGGTGTAACAGCAGGAGAAACTGAGAGTAGAGAGGTTTGAAAGGTGTAACAGGAGGAGAAACTTTGAGTAAAAAGGTTTGAAAGGTGTAACAGGAGGAGAAACTGAGAATAAAAAGGTTTGAAAGGTGTAACAGGAGGAGAAACTGAGAGTAAAAAGGTTTGAAAGGTGTAACAGGAGGAGAAACTTTGAGTAAAAAGGTTTGAAAGGTGTAACAGGAGGAGAAACTTTGAGTAAAAATGGTTTGAGAAACTTTGAGAGTAAAAAGGTTTGAAAGTGTAAAGGAGGGTTTGTTTGAAAGGTGTAACAGGAGGAGAAACTGAGATTAAAAAGGTTTGAAAGGTGTACCAGGAAGAGAAACTGAGAGTAAAAGGTTTGAAAAGTGTCAGAGGAAAGGTTGAGTAAAAAGGTTTTTGCAGTTGCACACTGAAACAAGGTTTGAAAGGTGTTAGGAGGAGACTGAGTAAAAAGGTTGAAAGGTGTAAAAGGAGAAACTGGAAGTAAAAATGGAAGGTGTAACAGGAGGAGAAACAGTCAAAGTTTGAAAGGTGTAAAGGTTGCAGTAAAAGGTTTGAAAGTGTAACAAGGAGGGAGGTTTGAAAGGTGTAAGAGGAGGAGAGAGGTTTGAGAATAAAAAGGTGTCTAACAGGAGGAGCACTGAGAATAAAAAGGTTTGAAAGGTGTAACAGGAGGAGAAACTCTGTAAATCTTCTGACTTCAGGAGGAGAAACTGAGAGTAAAAGGTTTGAAAGGTGTCATTGAGTTACTGAGTTTTGAAAGGTGTTCAGCGGCCATCTGAGAGTAAAAACCTCTTCTTGAGGGAAACTGAGCGTCACCGGGCAGTTTGAAAGGTGTAACAGCATCTCTCTGGTAAAAGGTCTGAAAGGTGTATTTTGCGTAAATAGGTTTGAAATCTCCAACATTTGTGTCGCCTGCCTGGCGTTCGCGATATTATTATCGCTTGCTCGACGAGTCTCTCTCTCTCTCTCTCTCTCTCAGGAGGGGAGAAACTGAGAGTCTCTGGGTCTCTCTCTTCTCTCTCAGTATAATTAAACCTTTGAAAGTCGTTCGTTTTTGCCTGAGTTCTGTCATCAGCTTCATCTCTTCATGATGCTCCCTGAAAGTATAATTAGGGAGGCTGAAGATACTTTCATAAAATATCTATCAGATGTTACATTAGTCTATTACTGACGGACGTTACTGAAAGTTTATTTTATATATATATATATATATATATATGGATATATATATATATATATATATATATATATATATATATATATATATATATATATATCCATATATATATTTATATATTATATATGTATATATATATATATGTTTGTATATTATATATATATGAATATATATAGAATGTTATATATATATATATATATATATATATATATATATATATATATATATATATGAATGTATTTTAGTGTAATCACAGTATAATATGAAGATAAAATTTCTGACATAAACACTATTTTGAACGTTCCAACGTACAAGTAGTGTTTATGGTTCCGATATTTTATCTTTATATATATATATAAATATATATATATTTGTCTGGATTATATATATATATATATGATAGCGGGAGTGTGTGTGTGTATAAAATATCTATGTTATATTATATATATATATAAATATATATATATATATATATATATATATATATATATATATATATATATATATATATATATATTATATATATATATATATATATATATATATATATATATATATATATATATATATATATATATACACATACATACACACACACAACACACACACTTGTCGAGCCAATTAACTTTACAAGTACGTCAGTTTCCAAGAAAGTTTCAATCTCAATGCTTGAAACCTAAATTCTCTTTCGAAAATTTCCACATTTTTGAAAACTCGGTAAGTGGCCTCGTCGGAAATGTTGAAGATTCTGCACACACAAAAAAAATCCCTAATTGATTTGTTTCCCAAACTTCACAGTCTCCGTCGGTTGAAGTTTGGCAGTTTACATGAAAATGTTTTTTTTTTTTTTGGTTGTAGTGGTGACCTGCGTTCTCTAAGTGCAGTGGGTATTTATTTTTTTGTTTTTAGGGGGAGGTCATTTAGGTTTTTCATTAAATATTCATGAGTCAACCGATTGTGACCAGATTCATTACCGTTGTTTGTTAAAGGTGATGGGATATATGGAGTTTATGTATGAATGTAGGTATGTGACCCAATGTATATATATATATATATATATATATATATATATATATATATATATATATATATATATATATATATATATATAAATGTATCACGTATATATATATATAAATATATGATATATATATATATATATATATATATATATATATATATATATATATATATATATATAATATATATATATAATGATAGCATATATATATATATATATATTATGTATATATAAATATATATATATATATATATATATATATATATATATATACATATATATATGTATATATATACATATATATGTATATATATCTTATATATGTACATTTTATATATATAATATATATTATGTATATATATTTATATATATACATATATATTTACATATACTTATATATATTTTATATATATATATATATATATATATATATATATATATATATACATATATATATATATATATATATATATATATATATATATATAATATGCAATGAAATATTTTGGCTGTAATCGCGAAGGACTTATCATCTTCGCGTAAAATAATTCATAAGAATTTCTTTAAAAAAAACTGTCAATTCGAGTAACCCCAAAACAGAAAGAAGAGGCATTCTGCAAATGTCACTTAAGAAATTATCAGTGGTGCTCGTTCATGCCATCATTAAAATGGAAATGATATGAGAGATTGAAAAGAGAGAAAGGTAAAAAAAAATTATTAAATAAGCAAGATTCCTGCACAGCTAACAGCTGACTGGTGTCGTGAAACATAGGCCATCTGGTGACTGGAGAGTGAAATAATGCTAGACATTCTTTTTAGTTTTCTGTAAAAGAAAACTATTGAGATGGCTATGCGTCCGTCCGTCCGCACTTTATTCTGTCTGCACATTTTCTGTCCGCCCTCAGATCTTAAAAACTACTGAGGCTAGAGGGCTGCAAATTGGTATGTTGATCATCCGCCCTCCAGTCATCAAACATACCAAATTGCAGGTCTCTAGCCTCAGTTGTTTTTATTTTATTTATATGATTAAAGTTAGCCATAATCGTGCGTCTGGCAACGATATAGGACAGCCACACCAGGCTGTGGTTAAAGTTTGATGGGCCCCGACTCATACAGCATTATACCAAGACCACCGAAAGATAGATCTATTTTCGGTGGCCTAGATTATACGCTGTACATAAACTCGATTGCGCCTAAGAACTTCGACGTACTTTTTACTTGTTTTGTCATTGAATCGACACCTGGAAACTTATCTCAGCCGAATGTCTTGGAGGATAAAACTGGTACAAGAAGCGATATGTTTTGCTTCCCACCTTCTCCGAGAAGTTACTCGATGTGAATAAGATGTTTGGATGTTGCAAAACTAATTTTCAGAGTTCGAAGAGTCCCCTAAAAACTGCTTGAGACGTGTGAGAGATACACAGTATCGAAAAGAGAGCCTTCGGTATCTCAGTTTGACGAACGCGAAATAGAAGTCGTTCTTTTATGATTTAAGATTGAATATGATCGTTCTTTTATAATTTGAGATTGAATGTACTCTTTTTTTTTTTTTTAGATTGAATGTTATCGTTCTTTTATGATTTGAGATTGAATATAATCTTTCTGTTATGAATTTGAGATTGAATATAATCTTTCTTTTATGACTTGAGATTGAATGTATTCGTTCTTTTATGATTTGAGATTGAATATAATCGTTCTTTTATGATTTGAAATGGAATGTAACCGGTATTTTATGACAAAGTGAATGAAAATCAGATTGCGAATTCCCCGTTCAAAAATTCAACGACCACTAGAATTATCTTCTCCGGCGGGTTAATTATTCTGCGAATGCCTCATTAAAACGTGGTGAATATTTCATTACTGGGTATAGAACGCTAACCATTGTAAATGGATGCTAAGCATGGTATCTTTTAGCTCAAATAAGACTGTATATTATTGATACAATCTAGTATGAATCACTGAACCAGTAATTGTTAAGGAATGTAGTTCAAAAGATGTTTATAGATATTCATGTATTTGTAGGAATATATATATATATATATATATATATATATATATATATATATATATATATATATATATATATATATATATATATATATATATTATATATATATATATATATATATATATATATATATATATATATATATATATATATATATATATATATATATATATATATATATTTATATATAAATTTATAAATACATATGTATATATATGTATGTATAATATATATTTATAAGTATACAATATATATATTTACATATATACATATATTTACATATATATATACACACACATTTATATATATAATACATGTGTGTGTATTTAGATAAAATAACTTCTCTCCTTTCACGCAAACTCATCAACCTCATCCTTCCCTTCGAAATGTCACTTAGAGACATTGTAAACATCCCCAAACCTATCGTCATGAAAATTTCTCCTCTTTCCTCTAGAATTCGGAGAGGGCCTCGTTCCTGCCATCACTTCCCCTCGACTTAGTGAAAAGTTCATCTTGGATCTTTCTTCCAATAACGTGATGGCGTCCATAAACCTCATCTCTCCACAGAGATTACAGTTTTCTTATTTAATTTTAACTCTTCACAGCTCCCTGCTAAATTCGTCCACTTGCAACTGAAACCCCAAAGGTTCGAGAGAAGATGCAATGCATTACTATCCTACAGATATTCTTTATTGTATTTTAAGAGTTTACTTACATGTTTATATATTTGTTTGTTAACTTAATTTATTTTTCTTTTCCTTTAACTCATCTCTTTTTTTTGTGTGTCTCCTGTTACTTAATTTATTTTTTCTTTTCCTTTAACTGATTTTTTTTTTTTTTTGTATTCCCTGTCACCTTCTGTTACGTCTTTCAAAGGGACACCTTACACTTTGGAAGCTTGAATTTCAAGTCAGTGGCCCCTGTGGTGGGCTTGTTCCATATGAATGCGGTTTATCTTCGGAATAATAATAATAATAATAGTAATAATAATAATAATCTGGCTAAGGCTTAATAATGATAATCAGGCTGTCTGTGATCTCTGTTTATTTCTCATGTTGGTGGTAACGAGGCTGCCAAGCTAAATAGCTGTTTAAGCAGCTGGTCATTTTTAATTTCCGAGCAGTAGATTATGTTCAGCATAACATTAAACCGGGAGCGTATTTTTCGGCGGGTCTAAAAGTACGGGTTTTAACCTAATGACGTTGAATATCTGGCCCAACGTTTCATTTACTCCGTATTGCTGTAAATCCTGATGAGTTAATATATGATACATCTTACAGTCGCTCTGATAATACGTTATTTATATGTTTCCGAACCTCGTAGGCAGGTAGTGTCGTCAGTGCACCTTACGTGGTGCTCTGTAGGCATTCCTTATTAAGTATATTTGCAGCGTCCCATTGGCTCCGTTCATATTCTGTCTTCCATTTTACTTTCCACCCTCTCCTAACAACTTTTTCATAGTGCAACTACAACAGGTTTTCCTCCTGTTACACCTTTCAAACCTCTCTACTCTCAGTTTCTCCTCCTGTTACACCTTTCAAACCTCTCTACTCTCAGTTTTTCTTTACACCTTTTCAAAGATTCCTCAGTTACACCTTTCAAACCCTTCTCTCAGTTTCTCCTCCTGTTACACCTTTCAAACCGGTATTTTCTGCTCTCAGTTTCTCCTCCTGTTACACCTTTCAAAAACCTTTCTGCTCTCAGTTTCTCCTCCCTGTTTCACCTTTCAAACCTTTCTGCTCTCAGTTTCTCCTCCTGAATATTTCACCTTTCAAACCTTTCTGGCTCTCAGTTTCTCCTCCTGTTTCACCTTTCAAACCTCTCTACTCTCAGTTTCTCCTCCTGTTAGAATTTCAAACCTTTCTCAGTTTCTCCTCCTGTTACACCTTTCAAACCTCTCTACTCTCAGTTTCTCCTCCTGTTACACCTTTCAAACCTCTCTACTCTCAGTTTCTCCTCCTGTTACACCTTTCAAACCTCTCTACTCTCAGTTTCTCCTCCTGTTTATTTCAAATCTCTACTCTCAGTTTCTCCTCCTGTTACACCTTTCAAACCTTTCTAAATCATATGTTCTCCTCCTGTTACACCTATTCAAACCTTTTTCTCAGTTTCTCCTCCTGTTTCACCTTTCAAACCTTTCTGCTCTCATTTCTCCTCCTTTAATACATTTGTGTGTTTCTGCTCAGTTTCTCCTCCTTTCACCTTTCAAACTCTCAACTCTCATCCTTCCTCCTCCTGTTACACCTTTCAAACATCCCCTCTACTCTCAGTTTCTCCTCCTGTTACACCTTTCAAACCTCTCTACTCTCAGTTTCTCCTCTTGTTGCACCTTTCAAACCTCTCTTCTCAGTTTCTCCTCCTGTTACACCTTTCAAACCTCTCTACAGAGATCTCAGTTTTCTCCTCCTGTTTCTCCTCCTCAGTTTCTCCTCCTGTTGCACCTTTGAGGTTCTCAGTTTCTCCTCCTGTTACACCTTCAAACCTCTTTATTCTCAGTTTCTCCTCCTTTACACCTTTCAATTTGTTTGTTCTCAGTTTCTCCTCTTTACACCTTTCAAACCTTTCTGTCTCTGTTACTCCTCCTGTTTTTTCTTTTCCTTCAAACCTTTCTTTTTTTTTTTCTCCTCCTGTTTCACCTTTCAAACCTTTCTGCTCTCATTTTCTCCTCCTTTTCACCTTCAAATTTCTGCTCTCAGTTTCTCCTCCTGTTTTGCTTTCAAACCTTTCTGAATCAGTTTATCCTCGGAATAATAATAACATAATTTCAAACCTCTACTCTCAGTTTCTCCTCCTGTTAACCTTGTCTATCTCTGTTCAGTTTCTCCTCCTGTTACACCTTTCAAACCTCTCTACTGTTCAGTTTCTCCTCCTGTTCACCTTTTTTCTACTCTCAGTTTCTCCTCCTGTTACACCATTCAAACCTTTCTGTAGTTTCTCCGGGTCCTGTTTCACCTTTCAAACCTTTCTGCTTCAGTTTCTCCTCCAACGTTTCATTTCAAACCTTTCTGCTCTCAGTTTCTCCTCCTGTTTCAGTTCAAACCTTTCTCTTCAGTTTCTCCTCCTGTTTCATTTATATTCAAACCTTTCTACTCTCAGTTTCTCCTCCTTACACCTTTCAAACCTTTCTGCTCTCAGTTTCTCCTCCTGTTTCATATTCAAACCTTTCTGCATTTCTCAGTTTCCTCCTCCTGTTTCACCTTTCAAATAGTTCTGCTCTCAGTTTCTCCTCCTGTTTCACCTTTCAAACCTTTCTACTCTCAGTTTCTCCTCCTGTTACACCTTTCAAACCTTTCTACTCTCAGTTTCTCCTCCTGTTTCACCTTTCAAACCTTTCTACTCTCAGTTTCTCCTCCTGTTACACCTTTCAAACCTTTCTGCTCTCAGTTTCTCCTCCTGTTTCACCTTTCAAACCTTTCTACTCTCAGTTTCTCCTGCTGTTACACCTTTCAAACCTTTCTACTCTCAGTTTCTCCTCCTGTTGCACCTTTCAAACCTTTCTACTCTCAGTTTCTCCTCCTGTTACACCTTTCAAACCTTTCTACTCTCAGTTTCTCCTCCTGTTACACGTTTCAAACCTTTCTATTCTCAGTTTCTCCTCCTGTTACACCTTTCAAACCTTTCTACTCTCAGTTTCCCTTTCAGTGTTAAATGACCTCATAGGTCCCAAGGCTTGATCTCTGGCCTAAAATTTCATATTCCATATTTCCGGACGCGTGAAAGCAGTGGGATTGACCTATTGAGAAAAATACAGATTGAAGACAATTTCAGCCCTTCATTTTACAGTTTCAGAAAAATGTACTGGTGGTAATGGACTGCCAGGAAAATCATAATTCTATAAGCTACATCAAAGTGTATATACAGGTAATCATATTAGTCCAGTGCTTTTAACAAAAACGTACAATTTATTGAAAAAATTATTGTGTTTTGACCCAACTTAATCAAATTGTAGAGTCTTGGCAGCTTGACTTTCTCTTTCACTCTCATTTCTGGTTACATATGTAAATTTTTTGTATATATGTAAATTATATATATATATATATATATATATATATATATATATATATATATATATATATATATATATATATATATATATATATATATATATATATATATATATATTATATATATACATAAATATACATATATATAGATAATTATATATATGTATATAAATATATAAATATACATATATACTGTATATGTATATTTATAAACAGAATTGAGAAAGAAAATCGATCTGCAATTACTATATAATTCCATTAAGTTACGTCAAAATACGATAATTTTATTAATAGTTTTTTTTTTGTTAAAAGCACAGGAATAATATGATTACAGTGTCTATAAACTTTGGCGTAGCTTATAGAATTATGGTTTAACTGGCAACCCATTTCCCCGAAAACATTTTTCTGTAACTATGAAATGAAAGGCTGAGATTGTCTTCATTTTGCGTATTTGCCAATACGTCAATCACATGGCTTTCACGAAAGGCGCATCTAGACTATTATACCGCGTCCGGAAATATGGAATATGAAATTTAGGCCAAAGGTGAAACCTTGGGGCCTATGCGGTCATTCAGCATTGAGAGGGGAAACTGAGAGTAGAAAGGTTTGAAAGGTGTACCAGGAGGAAAACCTGTTGCAGTTGTTAGGAGATGGCGGAAAGTAAAATGGAAGAGAGAATATGAACGGAGGCACTGTAAAAGGAATGAAAGGGGTTGCAGCAAAGAACCTTAAGGAATGCCTACAGAGCACCACGTAAGGTGCAATGACGCACTACTCACCTACGTGGTTCAGAAACACGTAAATAATGTATTGTCGGAACCGCTGTATGTTATAACAGATGTTATTTCATCGGGAATTAAGGCAACGCGGTGTAAATGAACCTTTGGGCCAGATATTCGTCGTCATTAGGTTAAAACTCGTACTTTCAGCCTCGTCGAAAAATACGCTCCGGGTTTAATGCTATGCTGAACATAATCTACTGCTCGGAAATTAAAAATGACCAGCTGCTTAAACAGCTCTTTAGCCTGGCAGCTTCGTTACCAGTAAAATGAGAGATAGGAAGCCATGATTATTATTTTTATATTACATAGAGGATGAACCGTAGTTATATGAAACAAGCCCACCACAGGGGCCACTGACTTGAAATTATAAAGCTTCCAAAGAATATGGTGTTCTTTTCAAAGTAGTAACAAGTAAAAGTAAGTATACCTTAGTTTAACCAGACCACTGAGCTGATTAACAGCTCTCCTAGGGCTGGCCCGAAGGATTAGATTTATTTTACGTGGCTAAGAACCAATTGGTTACCTAGCAACGGGACCTACAGCTTATTGTGGAATCCGAACAACATTATAACGAGAAATGAATTTCTATCACCAGAAATAAATTCCTCCTACTCTTCATTGGCCGGTCGGAGATTCGAACTCGCGGCCAGCAGAGTGCTAGCTGAGAACGGAACCCACTCGCCCAACGAAGAACTTCCAAAGAATAGGAAATACGGAAAGAAGAGATCAGTTATTAGAAAAGAAAAAACAGATAAATTATTATTATTATTATTATTCAGGAGATAAACCCCGTACTCATGTGGAACAAGCCTACCACAGGGGCCACTGACATAAAAATTCAAACTTCCGAAGAATAAGGTGTTCCTTTGAAAGACGTAAGAGGAAATAAAGAAAGAAGAGATAAATTAGAAGGAAAAAAATAAAGTTAACAAACAAACATATAAAAACGTAAGTAAACTCTTAAAATACAAAGAGAATATCCGTAGGTTAGTAATCCATTGCATCTCCTCCCGAACCTTGGCGGTCCCAGTTGCACGTGGACGAATTTAGCTGGAAGCTGAGAAGAGTTAAAAGTAAAAGAGAAAACTGTATTCTTCGCGGAGAGATGAGGTTTATGGTCGCCATTACCTTATTGGAAGAAAGATCCAAGATGAACTTTTCACTAAGCCGAGAGGAAATGATGGCAGGAACGAGGCTCTCTCCGAATTTTAGAGGAAAGAGGAGAAATTTTCATGACGATAGATTTGGGGATGTTTAGACTTTCAGTGATATTTCTAAAGGCAGGATTGGATGATAAATGTTCGTGAAATGAAAAAGTTGCCTTATCCAAATAAGATATGAATTATACATTACATTAATCACTTTAAAAATTCCCCTTCGGTGTTAATTCCCCATCGGGGATATTCCCGAAGTAGCGTGAATTGGATATTAAGCGACATTTGTAGCTTCATGAATATATATAAATCACGGTGTGATAAAAAAAATTCCGTAATAAGAGCTGCGTGTTCCAAACGTACCAATGAGTTATCATGGTGGAGGTGGGTTAATGCCGAAGCCAAGTACGATTTCCCCGCTCTCGACGTGTAAATAAGTACGGCAGATTCGGCATTAGCTTATACATCTCTTGGTGGCTCAATGGTTTGACCGTCGAATGGAGTCGCTGGAAGTTACCGTGTCGAGGGATCGAGACCCGGCGGTTCCGATCCATCTATCACTTCAAAAATTCCCCTTCGGTGTTAATTCCCCATCGGGGATATTCCCGAAGTAGCGTGAATTGGATATTAAGCGACATTTGTAGCTTCTTGAATATATATATATATATATATATATATATATATATATATATATATATATATATATATATGTATGTATATATAATGTATATATATACATACATATATATATATATATATATATATATATATATATATATATATGTATATATATAATATATATATATAATATTAAGATACAAACTTCCTTTAATATACACATACATACATACTACCTCAGAAATAATATATTTTCATATATATATTACCTACTTGTTGTATGTATGTATAGGTAATAGTCGTCACTGTATTCCTGAGTTCTTGTCTTTCGTTGGTTCGAGCCCACGGGAGGACGAACTTATCATCAATTAAAAATTCCCCTTCGGTAATATATATGAAAATATATTATTTCCGGAAGTAATATATTTTCAGTATGTTACCTACTGTTGGATATTAAAGGACGTTTGTATTCCTAAGTTCTTCAAAATGAATCACGGGGATGTGATAAAAAGTCATATTAAAAATTATATGACATATATGAAAATATATTATTTATATATGAATTGATATTATATACGTTTGTATAATGCTTATAAATGAATATATGATGTGATAAATACATATATATATATATATATATATATATATATATATATATATATATATATATATATATATATATATATATATATATATATATATATATATATATATATATATATCTTACCAACAAAAAACATAGGTATTTCACTAGAGATAATTCGAGTGAAAATCATCATCCCGTCTTTCCCTGCTTTCCACACATTTAATGCAAGGAATACACCCCATATGTTCTAATTGATAAGTGGTCCTTTATCTTAATTCATTTGCATCTTACCTTGATCACAGAAGTGGTTCTCTCAAACCCCACTTCTCTTTGTGTTCCAGACATGAGAGAGAGAGAGAGAGAGAGAGAGAGAGAGAGAGAGAGAGAGAGACAGACAGACAGACAGACAGACAGACAGAGAGAGAGAGAGAGAGAGAGAGAGAGAGAGAGAGAGAGAGAGAGAATGTTGGGGTGATTATTTTCTTGTGAAAGAAGTTCTTGTGAATCTAAGCAATTTATAAATATTTTTATCACCGCCGTTTGCTTCAGCTGAGGTTTAAAACGCAATGTTTTGGTTATGGAATAAGTTTGCCAACGCTTGCTCATCATTTACATCTATTAATTTGTTAATTTATTTTTATTTTTTTATAATAGTTGGTCTCTTTTCTCCTTATTTCTTATTACCTGCTGTTACTGCTTTCAAATGCACACCGTATTCTTTGGAAGCTTTGTAATTTCAAGTCAGTGGCCGCTGTAATAATAATAATAATAATATGAATAGGGTTCAACTAATTTTAATAATAATAATAATAATAACAATAGTAATTTATCTTTTTCTAATAACTGATCTCTTCTTTCTGTATTTTCCATTACCTTCTGTTACTTCTTTCAAACGAGCACCATATTCTTTGAAAGCTTGACTCTCAAGTCAGTGACCCCCGTGATAGGCTTGTTCTATATGAATAGAGTTCACATTTGAATAGTAATAATAATAATAATAATAATAATAATAATAATTATTATTATTATTATTATTATTATTATTAAATAATAATAATAATAATAATAAATAATAATAACAATAATAATAATAAAATACAAAATCCAATTTATAATGTATTTACAAATGATAAAATAAATTCCAATAAGCTCCCTTCTTCAATAATACATGAGGACTTAAAAACAAACTTTAAAAAGGGTGCATTCTTTACAAAAATGATGATCATTAGGTAATTCCCTCGTTCTCGATCTCCAAACAAGCCAACCGTCGCGATCTCCTCAGGTGACGGCTCACGGTTGTTTACAGCCTCCCTCTTCTCAAACCAGCATAGGCGCCTGCACCGGAGTCATCTGTTTGTAACTCCGTTACCTGGGCGGAGAGGCAGAGATGGCGGCAGTGGATTTTGTATTTTATAAACATATTCAGAAGAAGATTTGCAATAATAATAATAATCTAACCAATGCATAGAATAATTTGCCCCTGGTTACGCCATGCCCTTCCGCCAGCTCGTAAAAGAAAAACATCATCGCACTTTATCAAAATCAGATTTCAGAGATCAAAGGAAAAGCTCTGAAATTCAGAAAACGCCGAGAACGGGAATCTCAGGCGAAATTTCATAGGCAGAAGCGGTTCCAGGAATCCAGTGGCTTTTCGCCTCGACTGGAAAAAATCGAGACACCCAATTAACGAGGTCGTTCAAATATTGTATTTTAAGGTCCTTTTACCCGGAGATGGTTTTCAGATGAAAGCTTCGGCATGTATCGCCGGCCGTTCGAGCGTCGACGTTTTAGCGGAGTTTTTGCTCGCTAGTTTGGTGTGTTAGGTGTGTGATTATGTATATTGTATGTATACGTACATATATACATGCAAGCACACGTAATGTATATATATATATATATATATATATATATATATATATATATATATATATATATATATATATATATATTATATATATATATATTTATATAAATATTTATGTATATTATATATATGTATACATACACATATACACACATATATGTATGTGTGTTTGTGTTAGTATCTTCGAGCGCACATGTATGAGAGTGAGAGTGTCACAAACAATATCCACTCTCAAGTGGTTTTCCATTGCAAGATGACTTCTTGAATGGAACCTCGAGCAACGTTTAAAGGGGGGGGGCGGGGGTTGGTTAGGGGTAGAGGGAAGAGGGGTCGGAAGAGCTGTGTCTGGCACATCTTTTGGAAAGCCTGCCTCCTCCTCCTCCTCCTCCTCCTCCTCCTCCTCCTCCTCCTCCTCCTCCTTTGTTTTAATAACTGCTTCTGCTTCTAAAAATGGCGTCTTCACGACACCAGCAAACCACGACATTGAAGAATAAATTCTGTCTACCCTTTTTGCATAATTGTTTTCACATGACGCTGCAGTTTTTTCTCACAGATAAAATTGAGGATTTACGATACTTTCGTTTTTGTAGATCATATCGTTATGAATTCTCTGTATTGTAATTATTCTTTTATCTGTAATTCATGAGACATTTTAGATGAAGTTTCTAGATACGGATCACCATTACCTCAAAGATGGTTGGTCGGTCTTTCAAGAATTACAATAAAATCTATTCAGTTATTTTTCCTAGAAGAATGACAGTGTGTTTTTCAATGTCATTTCTGGCTCCTGTATTGGTAAAATAAAACCGTTCATAATTTTTCCCGCATCATATAAGCCTACTCGAGCTATTTCGAGACTTTTAAGATGATTTACTGGACATGCCACTAATATATGCAACAAAGAGTATATTACAGGACATGGCACTAATATATGCAACAAAGAGTATATTAGTAACACCTCAATTTAGCGGACCCCTGTACTTATCAGCTACCATATTATGGTTCTTTTTCCCTATGCTACTGTGTTGGATGTGATAAATTTTTTATATCTTAAATTGAATGCTAAAACTTATGTACAGGTTATTTTAGGTAAGGAACTATATGGAATGGAATACAGAGTTTAGGCCAAAGGTCATTCAGCGCTGAAAAGGAAATTGAGAGTAGGTAGGTTTTGAAAGGTGTAACAGGAGGAAAACCTCGCAGTTGCACTATGAAATAATTGTTAGGAGAGGGTAGATAGCAAGAAGGAAGAAGTATAATTTGAATGGAGGTACAGTAAAAGGAATGGAAGAGGGTGCAGCTAGGGGCCGAAGGGACGCTGCAAAAAAAACCTTTAGTAATACCTGCAGAATTTCTGTCAAGCGTGAGAAATCTAAAAAATATTTAAATGCAAGCTTTAATGTCGAGTCTTTGCCACTTAGCGGACTTTATTTATCAGAAAAGCCAGACCCCCAAAGTGCCCCTGAGGTTCAGGTGTTACTGTAAGTCGTATTATCTGCCGAGACTATAACAGACAGAGAGATTAAGTAAAAAAAACATTCATGCTTGTTAATGCCTGTTGGCAAACTGATATTACCCTCTTCTTTTTTCGGACGAAATCCCACGAAAAATGAATAATGAGCTTTTGCCCCAAAGTCATTCACTGCTACAATTCTTTCGACAGACAGATAAATGATATTGCAACTTGGCAAAAAGAATTTGGTGTAAAGACGCCTTACAAAGGTATTCTTGAATTTCAAATCACTGGCCCCTGTGGTGGGTTTGTTCCATATGAATGGGAGTTCACCTTTTGCAAAATAATAATAATAATAATAATAATAATGTGTTTGCAATCAGATGTTATCCTCTTTCTTTTTTTTACGAAATTCCACAACAAATAAATAATGAGCTTTTGCCCCAAAGTCATTCGCTGCATAACATTCTTTCGACAGACAAACAAATGATGTTGCAACTTGGAAAAGGAATCAGCGGAGCATTATGGGAGCAAGAGGGCTTAGATTTATTGCAGGCAAGTATTGTTATTATGGCCATTCATCATTGTTCATTTATTTATTTTTTTAGGGGGGGCGAAGGGGTTGAGAGATAAAAATGACATATGCTGCGCGTAATGGCGAATGGGCTGTTTATTATGTTGTTATAGAGCAGGCCACAGTGAAATTATTACGTTTAGTAAACGTTCATCTGAAATAAAATACATTTTATACACACCACACACACACACACACACACACACACACACACATATATATATATATATATATATATATATATATATATATATATATATATATATATATATATATATATATATATATATATATATATATATATATATATATATATATATATAAAATCAACATATAGTATATATAATCACATATGGAACAGAAATAAATTTCTGACTCACATCAGGATATATATATATAGGTCTTTCAATTGGAACAGAAGCAAGGGAACCCATGTCCCACTAGGCCATACAAGTCATAAAAGAAGTTGGAACCTGAGGGCAACTGCACCCAAGGAATTACCCGGGCAATCTCAGAAGGGATAATTCGAATGAAATGCTGTCAATTGGGTCATTGCTGAGTCGGGAAGTTGGGGAAAACACGCTGGTATGCAAGCAGCTAGCTTGCCCAGGTAATTCCTTGGGTGCAGTTACCCCTCAGGTTCCAACTTCTTTTACGACCTGTATGGCCTAGTGGGCAGCCCCCTTGCCTTTCAATTGAAAGATCTGGGTTCGATCCTGATGTGAGTAAGAAATGTCATTAATACGTTTAGTTAGTTCCTATAGAAAATACAATACATTTGTACACAAATGTACATTGACATATATGTATATATATATATATATATATATATATATATATATATATACATATATATATATATATATATATATATATATATATATATATATATATATATATATATATATATAATATATATTTGTATATGGATATATATATATATATATATATATTTATATATATATATATATATATATATATATATATATAAGTATATTTATACATGGATATTATATATATATATATATATATATATATATATATATATATATATTTTTATATATATATATATATATATATATATATATATATATTTATATATATATATATATGTGTGTGTGTGTGTGTATGTATATATATATATATATATATATATATATATATATATATATATATATATATATATATATATATATATCAGTGTACATTTGTGTACAAATGTACTGTATTTTTATGGGAACTAACTAAACGTATTAATGACATTGTGGCCTGTTCTACACTAACGTGGGCTATCACGAACCCTAACAAAAGTGCAGCATATGTCATTTTTATCTCTAGACCCCCTCCTTCCTTCCTTCCCCGCCCCTGCCCCCACCACAAATGAATAATGTATAAATGAACAATGATGAATGGCCATCATAACATAATAACAATACTTGCCTGCGATAACTCCCATAATGCTCCACAGATTCTTTTTCCAAGTTGCAACATCATTTATTTGTCTGTCGAAAGAATGTTATGCAATGAATGACTTTGGGGCAAAAGCTCATTATTAATTTTGTGGGATTTCGTTAAAAAAAAGATAATAATATCGGATTGCTAACAATCATTATTATTATTATTATTATTATTATTATTATTATTATTATTATTATTATTATTATTATTATTATTCAGAAGATAATCCTCTGTTCATTTGGAACAAGATTATTATTATTATTATATTTATTATTATTATTCAGTAGATATTCTTCTGTTAATTTGGAAGATGATGATGATGATGGTGATTATTATTATTATTATTATTATTATTATTATTATTATTATTATTTAGAAAATAATCATCTGTTCATTTGGAATAAGATTATTATTATCATTATTATTATTATTATTATTATTATTATTATTATTATTATTATTATTATTATTATTGTTATTATTCAGAAGATAAACCTCTGTTCATTTGGAACAAGATTATTATTATTATTATTATTATTATTATCATTATTATTATTATTATTATTATTATTATTATTATTATTATTATTATTATTATTATTATTCAGAAGATGAACCCTACTAATATGGAACAAGCCCACCACAGGGTCCACTGACTTGAAATTGAAGCTTCCAAAGAATATTAAGGTGTCCATTTGAAAGAAGCGACAGAAGGTAAAATACAGGAAAGAGAGAGAGAGACAGACAGACAGACAGACAGAGAGAGGTGAGGTTTTAGAAAAGAAAAAATAAATGAATAATTACAATGACAAAATATAAGTAAAATGTTTAAAAGACAAGTTGAATTGTTTTAGGGCAATAATGCATTGCGTCAAAGTAGTTTTGAAACGCATCAGGGCCGAAGTGGGAGAGGCAGATTAAGTGAATTCATGTGCTATTCTGGTCCTCTGGTCCTTTTGCCTGTTAAGGACGAAGGATCCTTCGCTGCGGGAGATCCTGAAGGACACTTTATTACGGGGTGCAGGTGGCATCTCCTCTCCCAATGACTCCTTTTAAAGGCTTCATTTCATCTTTTAGGACTCTCTCATTTGCCCCCTGTGATCACGGAAAAGTTAGGTTTATGTTTTATGATTTATATATATATATATATATATATATATATATATATATATATATATATATATATATATATATATATATATATATATATATATATATATATATATATAATGATGTATATAATATATATATATATATATAATATATATATTATACATATCTTTTATGAATATATCTCTTTCTCTCTCTCTCTCTCTCTCTCTCTCTCTCTCTCTCTCTCTCTCTCTCTCTCTCTTAATATATACATATATATATATATGTATGCCTATATATACATACATACATATGTATATACACAGTATATATATACTGTACATATATATACAGTATATATATTTTTCTTTACTCAAACCGGGATCGAACCCAGGTCTTTCAACTGAAAGGCCAGGGCGCTATGAACTGACCTTTTATCTTTCAACTGAAAGAGCTAGGTTCGATCCTGATATGAGTCAGAAATTTACTTTTGTTACACGCGTGACTTAGTTGATTACTTCTAACTTTTATATATATATATATATATATATATATATATATATATATATATATATATATATATATGTGTGTGTGTGTGTGTGTGTGTGTGTGTGTATACATATAATTTATATATATGCATATGTATGTATAAATAAATATATAATGTATATATGTATATAAATGTATATATACATATATGTATAAATGTGTTTTTGTATATATCTACATATTTATGCATATGTACAATCAAAATACTGATAGCCCTCTGTGTGTATTTGTATGTGTGTGTGTTTTTTAGTAGCTAGATAAATAAAATTATTGTGCATAGACGCTAACTAAATATCATTACACATCCTATGTTGTTCGACAAAAGAGCACCATTTTTTTATTGCATAATATGACTGAATAACGATGTAATCAAAGCTTTCTTAGAGACTATAGACTATTGACTATAGACAATAGACCATAGACAGTTTTAACTGGGACTATATGCGAGAGAGAGAGAGAGAGAGAGAGAGAGAGAGAGAGAGAGAGAGAGAGAGAGAGGTGTTAACTTTAGAATACTTGCCGAAAGTGAAAGAAGTTCAGTCAAGAATTCTTAGAGAGAGAGAGAGAGAGAGAGAGAGAGAGAGAGAGAGAGAGAGAGAGAGAGAGAGAGAGTGCGTGGGTGTGTGTGTGACTGAGAAAGAGAGAGAGAGAGGTGTTAACTTTAGAATATTTGCAGAAACTGAAAGAAGTCCATTATCTAGAATTCTTAGAGAGAGAGAGAGAGAGGTGAAAAAGAGGAAAAGAGAGAGAGAGAGAGAGAGAGAGAGAGAGAGAGAGAGAGAGAGGAAAAGAGAGAGAGGAAAAAGAGAGAGAGAGAGAGATGATAAGGTTAGGTGTGACTCTGGCTGCGGGGAAAGTTTTATTGACTGCCGGCTAATTTTAGTGAGCATTAAAGGGTAATTGTGGTTAATGACTTCAGGCCATAAGTATGTGTGTGTGTGATAAAGAGAGAGAGAGAGAGAGAGAGAGAGAGAGAGGTGGAGATATTTATACATAGAGAGAGAGAGAGAGAGAGAGAGAGAGAGAGAGAGAGAGAAAGAGATAGAGAGAGAGAAAGAGATAAAGAGAGAGAGAGAGAGAGAGACAAAGAGAGAGGAAGAGAGAGAGACGGGGCAAAAATTTCGGATATATCTAACATGACATAATAACAGATATTATACTGATATTTTTAGGATTAGCTGCCAAGCCCACATGTTGTGATGAAAATTGTGTATGTCAATTTGTAATTGTCTTCAAGACGCCTTCAACAGGTGAGGGAACGGTCCTTCGACCATAATAAGTAAATAAGTCATTTTTCCTCATTCCAGAATAACTTGCCTGAAGGGAAAACAAAGAAATATAGACTGATTCAAAATCCAAATAAAAAAGAAACAAGTTAAATAATACCCTGAAGTTTCTTCGGCGTAATCAAGTTTTCTGTATAGCGTATAATCAAGGCCACCGAAAATACATCTATCTTTCGGTGGTCCAGGTATAATGAAGTATGAGCCGCGGCCCATGAAATTTTAACCACGGCCCGGCGGTGTCTTGTCCTATATCATTGCCAGACGCATGATTACGGCTACCTTTAACTTTAAATAAAGTAAAACATACAGAGGCTAGAGGGCTGCAATTTGGTATGTTTGATGATTGGAGGGTGGATGATCAACATAGCAACTTGCAGCCCTCTAGCCTCAGTAGTTTTTAAGATCTGAGGGCGGACAGAAAAGGTGCGGACGGACAGACAAAGCCATCTCAATAGTTTACTTTTACAGAAAACTAAAATTGTATTTTACATTATACATTTGTAGATTTCAAATGTAACTATTAATGGTATAGGGAATCACTAGCTGAGATATTTTTTTTTTAGATTTGTTTTAATTACAAGAAGCATAATGATCCATTTTGAGTATAAATATTAAGCTAATGCTTCCGAAACAGGAGTCATACACGTCCCAGAAAATTATACAGACTAAAACGGTTCTGTTGAAAAATAAATAATTCTGCGGGAATTTTCCCAATAAACATTAGTTTATTTGTTATTTTTTTACAATTTTACCGTTAATCTAGTTTAACGGTTTCTATAGAAAATGCTGTTTCCACAATTTTATATATATATTAATCTAGTTTAACTGGTTTCTATATATAAATGCTGTTATATATATATATATATATATATATATATATATATATATATATATATATATATATATATATATATATATATATATATATATATATATATATATACTGTATATATATATATATATATATATATATATATATATATATATATATATATATATATATATATATATATATATATATATATTTATATATATATATATATATATATATATATATATATATATATATATATATATATATATATATATATATATATATATATATATATATATATATATATATACATATATATATATATATATATATATATATATATATATATATATATATATATATATATATAT
>NC_089748.1:31402345-31447345 GCF_040412425.1 Macrobrachium rosenbergii
AAAATTTTCCAGCCCAAAACTTATCCATAAAACTTATACAGAGATATAGAAAAAATTTTTATTTTAATGATTTTAAAGAATTCAAAATCCATGCATTTTCCAGCAGCCTTTTCAAAATTTTCCAGACTAAAAATTTAAAACTTATACAGAGAATGAGAAACATTTATTTCAAAATTTTCAATGCAAAATTTTCCAGAATTTCCAAGCATTTTTTCAGAATTTTCCAGACCAAAAATTCCCATTCCATAAAACTTATACAGAGATATGGAAAAATTTATTTTAAAAATTTTAGCAATTCAAAATTCTGTTAGCCAGTAAGAATGAAGCCAATCAAAATCCATGCATTTTTTTCCAGAATTTTCCAGACCAAAAATTCCCATTCCATAAAACTTATACAGAGATATAGAAAAATGTATTTTAAAAATTTTAGCAATTCAAAATTCTGTTAGCCAGCAAGAATGAGGCCAATCAAAATCCATGCATTTTCCAGCATTTCCAGCTTTTTCCAAGATTTTCCAGACCAAAAATTCCTATTCCATAAAACTTATGCAGAGATATAGAAAAATGTATTTTAAAAATTTTAGCAATTCAAAATTCTGTTAGCCAGTAAGAATGAGGCCAATCAAAATCCATGCATTTTCCAGCATTTCCAGCATTCCATTTTACCAGGATTTTCCAGAGGCCAAGCAAAAATTCATTATCCAGCAATCCATAAAACATTTAAAATACAGAGATATAGAAAAATGTATTTTAAAAATTTTAGCAATTCAAAATTCTGTTAGCCAGTAAGAATGAGGCCAATCAAAATCCATGCATTTTCCAGCATTTCCAGCTTTTTCCAGGATTTTCCAGACCAAAAATTCCCAATCCATAAAACTTATACAGAGAGATATAGAAAAACGTATTTTAAAAATTTTAGCAATTCAAAATTCTGTTAGCCAGTAAGAATGAGGCCAATCAAAATCCATGCATTTTCCAGCATTTCCAGCTTTCTCCAGGATTTTCCAGAATTTTCCAGGCCGAGAGGTCCCGTTCCATAAAACTTATACAGACATAGAAAAATGTATTTTAAAAATTTTAGCAATTCAAAATTCTGTTAGCCGGTAAGAATGAGGCCAATCAGAATCCATGCATTTTCCAGCATTTCCAGCTTTTTCCAGGATTTTCCAGGCCGAGAGGCCCCGTTCCATAAAACTTGTATAGAGAGAGATAGAGACAAACCAGTTTTTATTTTTTTTTAACCAGGAGAGATGAATGTTGACAATAACCACACTCGTCGAACACTGAGGGCCCTCCAAACTCTTTCGTCCTCCTTTTCCCTGCTTTCGAATAACCAACTTGATGTGTGGTTGTACAAATAATGACTCCCTTCCCTGGGTGGGCGGGGAGGTGGGAATGGGGAGAAGGGGTGGGGGAGAAGGACAATAGGTCAAACATCATTGACATGCTAGATGGAATATTATTCATTTTTTTTTTCATTTTCTTTTTAAACCATTATCGAAGCTGAGAGTTCATGTCAAGAGAAGTTGCTTGCGCGCTCTCTCTCTCTGAATAGTCTAGATAATAAACTTCTTCCGCCCTCTGTAAATATTGTAAAGATTACACCTCTCTCTCTCTCTCTCTCTCTCTCTCTCTCTCTCTCTCTCTCTCTCTCTCTCTCTCTCTCTCTCTCTCTCTCTCTGTCTAGATAATGAACTTCAACCCTCTGTAAATATTCTAAAGATTGTACCTCTCTCTCTCTCTCTCTCTCTCTCTCTGATTTATATACGAGCGTGCGCGCGCGCATGCGTATGTCTTGATCACGTCCTGAAACTCGTAATGCGCACCATTTATCAGGAGATACCTCCTAATCCTTAATTAACAACTGACCATTTCCGGCAAAAGGCAATTACTCAGTGGTTTTTTTTTTTTATCTTTTTTGGGGAAAAAAACTCTAACGTAGAGAATGTAATTCTCTCTCCCAGCTTCAAAAAAAAAACTTGGAAACGCATTCCACGTCGAAGTGTAAATTTAACATAATGTTCGGTATTTAGGGGGTAAATTCAGCTGTAAATTTAGCATACTGTTCAGTGCCCAAGGGGTAAATTCAGCTGTAAATTGAACATAATTAATGTTCAGTGTTCAGGGGGTAAAATTCAGCTGTAAAAATAACATAATGTTCAGTATTCAGGGGGCAAATTCAGATGTAAATCTAACATAATGTTCAGGGGGTAAATTCAACTGTAAATTTAACATAATGTTCAGTGTTCAGCGGGTAAATTCAACTGTAAATTTAGCATAATGTCCAGTATTCAGGGGGTAAATTCAGCTGTAAATTTAACATAATGTTCAGTATTCAGGAGTTAAATTCAGTTGCAAATTTAACATAATGTTCAGTGTTCAGGCTTTAAATTCAACTGTAAATTTAACATGATGTTCAGTCTTCATGGGGAAAATTCAGTTGCAAATTTAACATAATGTTCATTGTTCAGGAGGTAAATTCAGCTGTAAATTTAACACAATGTTCAGTGTTCAGGGGGTAAAGTCAACTGTAGATTTAACATAGTGTTCAGTGTTCAGGGGTTAAATTCAGCTGCAAGTTTAACATAATGTTCAGTGTTCAGGGGGTAAATTCAACTACAAATTTAACATAATGTTCAAAGGGAAGTTTTAAATCCAGTGGTTGGTGTATTTTATTAATATTGTAAAATGATAAATCAGGTTACACTGAAAATTGTACGCACGCGCGCACACACACACTTAATACAAAGGCATATAGTTTTATATATATTCGAAACACATTATTGTTTTATGCCATATATGTATGTATATATATGAGGTTACATATAAGATTATCAGATACATATATATATATATATATATATATATATATATACACACACATATACAC
Organism: Macrobrachium rosenbergii; assembly: GCF_040412425.1. NCBI lineage: Eukaryota > Metazoa > Arthropoda > Malacostraca > Decapoda > Palaemonidae > Macrobrachium > Macrobrachium rosenbergii. The sequence continues at coordinate 31,405,236 of NC_089748.1, forward strand.
ACACACATATACATATATATATATATATATAAATATATATATATATATATATATATACATTGTCGCCGAATATATGTATGTATATATATGTAGATAGATTTTATATATATATATACGTCAACTGGAAATCGCTGAATAGCTGCGCTTCGTGTATATATATCACTTATATATATCCAACGGAGATATATATATATATATATATATATATTATATAAAAATCACGGTGTGATAAAATTTCACATATATATATATATATATATATATATATATATATATATATATATATGTATATGTGTATGTATGCATATGTATATATATATATATATACATATACATAACCCTCTCTTCCTCTAATAATAAGCACTTGAAATATTTTTGTCCTTAATTTTTCAGAATTGTTTGATTGATTTATTGTTACTGGAACTGGCGTTACGACATCTTGTTTCTTAGAATTGGGAGGAAGTCTTCTAAATACTATTTTTATTTTTCTTTTCCATATCATAAAAATCGTATGACATCAGGTTAAAACGAGAAAGCCATGGAAAGTTATTCACATATTAACAGAATAATAAGTAATATAGCCTATATTTGACAGTAAAAAGTAACTTCTCATCAGATGCGTTTAAAAACAAGTAAAAATTGCAGCGAAGTTTCTTCAGCGCAGTCGAGTTTTCTGTACTGCGTATAATCAAGGCCACCGAAAATAGATCTACATTTCGGTGGTCTCGGTATAATGTTGTATGAGCCGGAGCCCATGAATCTTTAACCACGGCCTGGTGGTGGCCTGTCCTACATCGTTGCCAGATGCGCGATTATGGCTAACTTCAACCTTAAATATAATAAAAAAAAAAAAAACTACTGAGGCTAGGGGGCTGCAATTTGGTATGTTTGATGATTGGAAGGTGGATGATCAACATACCAATTTACAGCCCTCTAGCCTCAGTAGTTTTTAAGATCTGAGGGCGGACGGACAGACAAAGCCGGCACAATAGTTCTCTTTCCCAGAAAACTAAAATCATTGTCGTATTTCAAACAGCTAAGCCCTGAGAAAATATTTATCTTTCATTCATTGTTAATTTAGTTAAAAGCTCCAAGGAGGTTAGACGATCGTATGCTAGAGGGATCGTACCATTTTGCCGGAAGTCCCTCTGCCCAGGAATTTAGGAAACCCGTCTCACGAAGAGAGATTGAAACAGCAATTTCATTTTGAAAACCCTGACTTAAGTGCTGTGTTGCAGTTCATCCACAGAGGTAAACACATTAGGTCTAAGCTTCATATGGCTTTTCGGTTAACGATGTAACATAGTTTTGGGAGGATAAATTGTAAACGTAATTCATTCCTTATGCAGAGCAGTCATAATTTACTTTGGCCTGTAAAGGATTTGGAACAAATATGAACCCCGTACGCCAGGTTTTAGCTTCTAACATTCTCGCGAGAATGAGGGCAGAATATAGAGTTGTAAGAATATAAAGGAAAGAGTCGTTTTAATAAGAGTAAAGAGAGAAATGAAGAGAAGGAATCGTTTCAGTCATTAAGATGTGTTGTCCTTTTTTGGTGCCCTAAAAGTCCTCCTTGTATTCTTAATAATTTACTTACATTTTTATTTATTTATATTATTTGACAGTTATTTTTTTCTTTTCTGATAACTGATCTCTTCTTTCTGTATTTTTTGTTACCTTCCGTTACTTCTTTCATGAACACCATAATATTTTTTAGCAGCTTTAGAATTTCAAGTCAGTAGCCCCTGTGGTGGGCTTGTTCCGTATGAATAGGGTTCATCTTCCGAATAATAATAATAATAATAATAATAATAAATAATAATAATAATAATAATAATAATAATAATAATAATAATTATTATAAATGAGAAGCAAATCCAGATAAAAATATTTAAAATAAATCAATATAGATAGCTTTCGGGAACTTGTTCGGTTCCCCTTTTCAATCTGATGCGTTGGTGTAGCTCCCCAAACAAGTAAACATAAAAGGACTCAAAACAAGCGAAGTTGTTTATAAACTGTGGAACCGGTCGTCAAACATAGATCAGGCAATGCCGTCGTTTTCTGGTGAAAGTCCCTCTGACAGTCGTCTGGAGCGTCTAATTGGTCCTTGCCCGATGCGGTCGTTTAGCTGGTCATCAACTGCATAGGAGGCGCCTGCAACATCGGTTCCTGGAAGTAACCGAGTTACCTGAACGGGAGAAAGAGAGGCGACCGCAGTATCAGATGTGGCTAACGCGACAACACTATCATAATGGTCTTTATTCTTAAAATCTTTAATATACTTCCTGTAAATAAGATTGTTCTGAATTTATCTTCTTAAAAGATTTATTGCTTTCAGACATCTTTGCCTCTAAAAGTTTCTTTGCCAAGATCTTTCTTCTAAAATTTATGCGGTGGTCGAATTTAAGAATGACTAACACATTACTTTCTGCATGTAACTTGCATGCTCTTTTGTGTTCCCCAGTTCTTATGAGCAATACTCTACCACCTTCCTCAAAATATTTAAGAGTCATATTCTGTACAGGGAATTTCCTAAACACTAATATGTTTATTGTTGTGATTCTGTGTACTGTTGTTGTGTAAAAGAAGTCTTTTAATTGTGTTATATTTATAGACAATATTTATTTTATCATTATGATTTTTCTTTAGAGTTTTCCTTATTCTGTTCGTGTGGATTAAAAAGGAGTGCAAAACAATTCATAAATTTCTTTTTTTCTTGTTTTTTGAGGAACCTATATACACAACTGTGGATTTGCTTCTCCATTTTAAGACTCATGCTGCTATGAGTATTTTTTTCTAATATAATAATAATAATAATAATAATAATAATAATAATAATAATAAGTAGTAGTAAGGAATGTTCTTCTTTATGTTTTCCACCTTTAGACCAGGCATTCAGAGACACCTTTTGAAAGGTTTAAATATTTCATTTGTTGCTGTTGGGACGTCTGTTGATTAAGCGATTCAAGCAATTTGGAAATGGCGTTTGAAATTGGAATCGTCCGTTTTCAGATAAAGCTTCACCCCAACGCTCTCCCCTTTCCCATTTTAAGGTAGCATCAATGTCAGCAGTGAAACAGATTTACTGCACTAAAACGACAAATGACGCCAATCTACTATTACGTATTGTTGCCGTAGCAGCCACTTGAAAGCCTTTCTTTCTTTCTATGATAAATCTTCGGCTGGAAATCCTTTTGGACAGAGCCAACAGACTTATTATAAACCCGAGAGGACTCCAAAGGGAAATCAGCCTACAGAGAGAGAGAGAGAGAGAGAGAGAGAGAGAGAGAGAGAGAGAGAGAGAGAAAGTTATAGAAAGATGATAAATAAATAAACATAAAGGAACAGAAAATAAAACTGATGCACCTGCAATCAAGAGACGTTAAAGAGAGAGGAAAAGTAATAAACAAATAAATATAGAATAGAAAACAAAACCGATGCACCTGAAATTCAAGAGACGTCAGCAGAGAGAGAGAGAGAGAGAGAGAGAGAGAGAGAGAGAGAGAGAGAGAGAGAGGAAAAGGTAAAACAAATAAAATGATGGAACTGAAATTCAAGAGACGTCAGCAGAGAGAGAGAGAGAGAGAGGAAAAGGTAATAAACAAATAAATATAGGGGAATAGAAAACAAAACCGATACACCTGAAATTCAAGAGATGTCAGCAGAGAGAGAGAGAGAGAGAGAGAGAGAGAGAGAGAGAGAGAGAGAGAGAGAGAGAGAGAGAGACAAGTTACAGGAAGAGGTAATAAGTAAATAAACATAAGGAAACAGAAACAAAAACGATACACCTGAAATGCAGGAGACGTCAGAAGCAGCAGCAGAAGCAGAGAGCAGAGAGCAGGAAAGATTTTCCTGCTCGCTGAAACATTTGGAGCTCAGAAGATTCCACAACTGCACAGGGGCAACCTGTTCCACATTTCAGTTGTAGCCAGTTGGGAACGGAATCACTTAAAAAGGGAACGTGAAAATGAAAGCAGGCCATAAAATGAAAAGAAAAGAATAGATAGGGGGAAGGGAAGGAGAATTGGGAGCAAAGATTTCAAGATAAAATCAGGAGGAGCTGAATCTGGATAAAAAAAGAGAATTACTGACTCTAAGTGGCAGTAAGTGAAACAGGCAAGATCTTTATGGAGCCGAGGAATAACGTGGAAGGAGAATAAGAGGAAATTAGAAGAGGATAAAAACACATTGAGAGGGAAGATCCGAAGTTTATTGAAGTTTGTTGCAAAAAGAGTTGAAGAAAATAACGATGTATTGTGAGAGTGGAGTTAGAGGAAATACAGAAGTGTAATTAGGATGTGGAAACTAAAGATGTTATTTGAAGGAACATCTCAACATCGTTTAGAAGGAAATTTATGACCTCTGGATCAGGAATTACATAAGTAAAAAATGCGCAGAAGTTTCTTCGGCGCAATTGAGTTGTCTGTACAGCGTGTAATCATGGCCACCGAAATAGATCTATCTTTCGGTGGTCTCGGTTATAATGCTGTATGAGCGGCGGCCCATGAAACTTTAACCAGAGCCCGATGGTGGCATGCCCTATATCGTTGCCAGACACACGATAATGGCTTAATTTAACCTTAGATTAAATAAAAACTACTGAGTTCAGAGGGCTGCAATTTGGTATGTTTGATGATTGGAGGGTGGATGATCTCCATACCAATTTGCAGCCCTCTAGCCTCAGTAGCTTTTAAGATCTGAGGGCGGACAGAAAAAGTGCGGACGGATAGACAAAGCCGGCACAATAGTTTTCTTTTAGAGAAAACTAAAAACGAAGTATCAAAATATAATTAAGACTAACATCAATAGTTTTCTTTTACAGAAAACGAAAAACGAAGCATCAAAATATAATTAAGACTAACATCAATGACGGTCTTGCAAATGAACAGAGAGCATTTATTAAAAATTAGCTGTATTTGAATTACAACTTAATAATACTCAGAAGAAAGGAGAAACCAGAATTAATTAAATCACGTGAGAATGAAGAAAGAAGAAGCAACTCACAGTGTTATGCTAAATAAAGATGAAAGTCTGACGAGAGGGGGAAACGTAGCATTTGAATTTCAAGTTAGGAAACTATTTTGAAAGTGCAAAAGGCAAACGGAAATGAATTAAATACTAAGTGATGCTTAGAAACAATGTTTGGGAAGATATACAGAATAAACAAAGCAGAGGAATAGATTCTAAGGAACTGAAAGTATTTGGTAGAATTTTATCATTGTTTTTCGGAAGATGAAGAAACCTGTTCATATGGAACAGGCCCACTACAGGGGCACTGACCTGAAATTCAAGAGTCCAAAGGATATTTTGTTCATTAGTAACAGAATGTAATAGCAAAAATGTTAGAATATGTAAAATAAAAAATGTACAGAGAAAGATACTAGACGATACACGGACGAGAAAAATGAGAGGAACAATAACCAATCAATATAAAAACAAATTAACTGAATATAAATATACAAAGTACAATAAATGTTACGAGACATGTAAGGAAATATACCAATGCACAAAAAGAAAGATTCCAAACCGATTTTCATTGGCCTTAGCTATCATACGAAAGAGAAATGTCAAAAAAAAAGGAATTATTCCAAGCCCTGAAAAATATTCCTCATGAGAGACCCGAAGTTTTTTCTTTTTTTAATGTTGGATCAAAATACGGGAAAAATCATTCGCAAAAGACGAGGAGAGATGAAAGGCAAATGGTTTTCCAGAGCGAAGAGGCAAAGAATGGAGATTAAGGCGAACTGAAAAATGAGCTTTTGAAAGTGGAAATTTTAACATATTTATGAATTTATGAATGAGGAGAAGGCATAAAATCTCTTAGGTGAAAAATATCTGGAGAGAAATTGAGAATCGTCAGAGGATAGGAAAAAAGACCATGGGACTTTAAAACAGTAATGAAAATTAAATTCGACTGATTTATGTACGAAGAGAACAATAGATGAAATCGAGATTCCCTTCCAAATTTCGAGGGAAGTCGAGAATCCTTCCCAAATGTCGAGGCAAGTCGAGATTCCTTCCCAAATGTCGAGACAAGTCGAGATTCCTTCCCAAATGTCGAGGGAAGTCGAGGTTCCTTCCCAAATGTCCAGGGAATTCGAGATTCCTTCCCAAATGTCGAGGTAAGCCAAGAATCCTTCCCAAATCTCGAGGGAAGTCGAGATCCCTTCCCAAATGTCGAGGCAAGTCGAGATTCTTTCCCAAATTTCGAGGGAAGTCGAGATTCCTTCCCAAATTTCGAGGGAATTAGAGATTCCTTCCCAAATGTCCAGGGAATTCGAGATTCCTTCCCAAATGTCGAGGAAGTCGAGGTTCCTTCCCAAATGTCCAGGGAATTCGAAAATCCTTCCAAAATGTCCAGGATATTCGAGATTCCTTCCCAAATGTCGAGGAAGTCGAGATTCTTTCCCAAATGTCTAGGGAATTCGAGACTCCTTCCTAAATGTCGACGTAAGTCGAGAATCCTTCCTAAATGTCGAGGAAGTCGAGGTTCCTTCCCAAATGTCGAGGGAATTCGAGATTCCTTCCCAAATGTCGAGGTAAGTCGAGAATCCTTCCCAAATGTCCAGGGAATTCGAGATTCCTTCCCAAATGTTCAGGGAATTCGAGATTCCTTCCCAAATATTGAGGGAATTCGAGTGTCAAATGTCGAGGGAATTCGAGATTCCTTCCCAGATGTCGAGAGGTTCCTTCCCAAACGTCGAGGGAAATTCGAATTCCTTCCCAAATGATTCCCTCCCAAATGTTGAGGAATTCGAGATTCCCTCCCAAATGTTGAGGGAAGTCGAGGTTCTTTAACAAATGTCGAGGGAATTCAAGATTCTTTCCCAAATGTCGAGGGGAGTCGAGAATCCTTCCAAAATGTCGAGATAAGTCGAGGTTCCTTCCCAAATGTTGAGGAAATTCGAGATTCCCTCCCAAATGTCGACGGAAGTCGAGGTTACTTACCAAATGTCGAGGGAATTCGAGATTCCCTCCCAAATGTCCAGGGAATTCGAGATTCCTTCCCAGATGTCGAGGGAGTCGAGGTTCCTTCCCAAACGTCGAGGAAATTCGAGATTCCCTCCCAAATGTTGAGGAAATTCGAGATTCCCCCAAATGTTGAGGAAATTCGAGATTCCCTCCCAAATGTTGAGGAAATTCGAGATTCCCCAAATGTTGAGGGAATTCGAGGTTCCTTCCCAAATGTCGAGGGAATTCGAGAATCCTTCCCAAATGTCGAGAGAAGTCGAGAATCCTTCCCAAATATCGAGAAGTCGACATTCCTTCCCAAATGTTGAGGGAAGTCGAGGTTCCTTCCCAAATGTCCAGGAAAGATTCCTTCCCAAATTTCCAAGGAATTCCAGATTCCTTCCCGAAAAGGAAGCCGAGGTTCTAGATGAGGGTTCCTTCCCAAAAGTCGAGGGAAGTCGAGGTTCCTCCCAAATGTCGAGGTTTCCCCAAATGTCGAGGGAAGTCGAGGTTCCTTCCCAAATGTCGGGAGATGTCGAAGTCGAGGTTCCTTCCAAAAGTCGAGGAAACGTCGATGTCGAGGGAAGGTTCCTTCCAAAATGTCGAGGAAGTCGAGGTTCCTCCCAAATGTCGAGTTTCCTCCCAAAGTTCCTTCCAAAATGTCGAGGGAAGTCGAGGTTCCTCCCAAATGTCGAGGGAAGTCGAGGTTCCTCCCCAAATGTCGAGGTTCCTCCCCAAATGTCGAGGGAAGTCGAGGTTCCTTCCAAAATGTCGAGGGAAGTCGAGGTTCCTCCCCAAATGTCGAGGTTCCTCCCCAAATGTCGAGGTTCCTCCCCAAATGTCGAGGGAAGTCGAGGTTCCTTCCCAAAAGTCGAGGGAAGTCGAGGTTCCTCCCCAAATGTCGAGGTTCCTCCCCAAATGTCGAGGGAAGTCGAGATTCCTTCCCAAATGTCGAAATGTTCCTTCGTCCAGGGATGTCGAAGTTCCTTCCCAAATGGCCAGGGAATCAAGATTCCTTCCCAAATGAGGGAAGTCGAGGGAAGTCGAGTTCCTTCCAGATGTCCAGGAAATTCAAAGTTCCTTCCCAAATGGTCAGGGAATTCAAGATTCCTTCCCAAATGTCTAGGTAAGTCGAGATTCCTTCCCAAATGTCGAGGGAAGTCGAGTTCCTTCCCAGATGTCCAGGAAATTCAAAGTTCCTTCCCAAATGGTCAGGGAATTCAAGATTCCTTCCCAAATGTCTAGGTAAGTCGAGATTCCTTCCCAAATATCGAGGGAAGTCGAGATTCCTTCCCAAATGTCGAGGGAAGTCCTTCAATCAACTTGCTAAAAAACGTCCTTCCATAGGGGGACAGCTACTCTAATACTGAGATTGAAGACAACAGAGATACAGTATAAGTGTAGTGAGATGCAGATGAGACCGACGATGAGAAATAAACTTACTAAAGAGAGAGAGAGAAAGAGGGAACCGATTCTTGGAGGACACCGTCGAATCCCGGCTTTAAATTAGGATATACATCGCCACATCACTACAGGAACACTTCTACACAGTCCACCAGCATTGGAGAAGAAAGATTGTTCCAGTGGGGTTTATGACAGTGCAACACCGCCTCAGGAGACAGGTAATGAGGACAGTAGCTTGAAATTCCTAATTAAAATGAGATGGACACTGGACACGGTGGGAATGTTACGGCGGCAGTGGTTTGCATCAAAATTTACCTTTATTTGGGAAAGGTGGGATGTCATCGCTTGGAGCAATTTCGTCTGAAAGATGAACGCATCGATAACGGTATTCCAGAATAGCGAGAATGTAATATCTGAAGCGTATGACATTATTATGACAACCCCTGTGGTAGTTGAACGTTGTCGAGAGAGAATTGTTGGATGTGAGTATACAAAAATCTTTATAATACCCTCAGCTTACACCGGAAAGAAAAAATCAGGAATTATGATCAAACGAGATAGAAATCTAACCATTAAACGTCCTACTTTGTTATTAATGTAACAAAAAACTGTACAATACACTACATAGTAAATTATCCGGCACAATATACTGTATACAGTCTGTTGAAGGTGAATATTATGGTAACGGTAAAGAGTAGAATGTGAAAGTGTAAAAAAAAAAAAATAATAAAATTCGTGCCTAAATTACGTGGGAATTAGCTACTTAAAGGATTTTCTTAACGCGTTATATATGTTGTCTGAGAGTTAAAATGGCCTAAATAGTGTGAGATATGGTTATGGTAATGGCATCCCTGTGTACGAAATATACCAAGTGTCTCTTTCAAAATTTCGATAAATTATGACTGTTGAAGTTTTCACCAGCCACAGGGGAACATTATAGTTAATATTTCGTGCAGTTGAAGCCGAACAATTGGCAAACAAGTGTCCTCTCCTTCATTTGCCTTAATTTGCAGCAGATTCTTTGTAAATCAATTTTAAAACTCTTAGGAGACCCGTGGACTGTGTGCCTCTGACATATCTCTTCATAGCCTCCTAATCCAGATGTTCTTAACCTTTTTATTACCACGCCCCCTCTAAGAGTTGGTCCTTCCCTCTTCTATCCCACCTTGTATCTATGAGTAAAGTTCCCTCCCAGGTTCAAAAGAAAATAAAAAAAAAGAGAAAGAGAAGGGGTTTCGAGGGATAGGGAGGGAAGTATATAATTACAAAACATGGTAAACCCAACAAGTCCAACCAGAGTAGTAGACTATAGGAAACCAACGTTATAAGGCGGTACTTTTGCATTTTTTATAAACCTCTGAATATTAGTTCCTCACTCATGTTAAGAGAATAATGAGTATAATTAGAGAATCTTTTATTTTTCCCAAGGGCTCGCGCCTCTCCTGGAAATTGCTGACGCCCCACAGGTTGAGAACCACTGTCTTAGTCCTTTCACCAGTCCAAGTGATCGACTTCAGACATCCTAAGGCACTTCATCCTCGTAGAGACTATCGGAATATTATGCGCAAAGAGACTAGGCATAGGATGAAACTGGTGACAAAGAAGCACCTGCAACCCGTGTTCTTCCACTATTTTGGGCAATACTCGGTCCCGTGAACTTGTCAATGTCAGGCCACTTACAAATCAGAGGGCAAATTGATTTTAGGATAATCAGTTCACCGCCAGGCTGTGACCTGACTGTCTGCACCAACAGACATTCTCAAACAGGTGAACCAACTTTGGCTTGATGTCATGAAATTTAGGTTGTCCAGCCAAGCACGGGGCCACTTTCGACCATTCAGTGATTGAGACAGCGAAAAGAGGGAGTTGGAGTGGTTAGACAGCAAGATAAAGGGATCCAGAAAATAAAGGAGATGAAAGGTGGAAGTGAGAGAAAAGTCCACAGTTGTACTAAGAAGTAATAGTTAGAGAGGTTGGACAGCAAGATGAAAGAAAGGAAGCGGGAACGGAGGTAAAATAAAAGGCTAAAAGTGGGTACAGCTAGGGGCTGAGGGGACGCTGCAAACGCCCTTTAGTAATGCCTACTGCACCACTTGAACTGGGCACTGCCTGCAGTGGTGGCACTGTAACTCAATCCCTATCTTTTCACTTACTGCCAAAATTCTTGGGCACTGGAAGTGGCTAGAAGTCCTGCAAGGTCCTTATAAGTCCTGCAAGGTCCTTATAAGTCCTGCAAGGTAATTAATAAATCCTGTGAGGTCCTTATAAGTCCTGCAAGGTCCTTATAAGTTTGCGAGGTCCTTATAAATCCTGTGAGGTCCTTATAAGTCCTGAGGTCCTTATAAGTCTTGCGAGGTCCTTATAAGTCCTGTGAGGTCCTTATAAGTCCTGCGAGGTATTTATAAGTCCTTGAGGTCCTTTGGCTGTACTCCAAAAGGACACACGACCTTTGAGACCCACTGGTAAGAAAGGTCATATATTTACCAAGCAATACTAGAAGTTTGTGACAAAACAAGCAGCTTTTAAGACAGGATGCCGCGCCAGAGGTCTCATCTTGACCTCTTCTGAAATTTGAACTTCTGCTTGTGATCCCAAATTGTTGGCCTGGTTGGATATCAGGGTTCGGTGGGTAAATTGCTTCTGGTCTCATGTTAGAGAGACATCCGGTTTAATTTCCATTGCACAAGTCCACTCACAGTTTCTAAATCAGTAGGGGAAGAACAAGCAAGCGATATAGTACAATAGGCAACGAAAGTAAGGAATGGAATAGAATAGAATATAGAATTTAGGCCAAAGGCCAAATGCTGGAACCTGTGAGAACATTCAGCGCTGAAAGGGAAATTGACAGTAAGAAGGCTTCAAAGGTGCAACAAGAGGAAACCCTTTTGCAGTTGCACTTTGAAACAATTGTTGGAAAGTCTGATGGAAGAAAGAGAATGTGAACGGAGGTACAGTAAAAGGAATGAGAGAGATTGCAGCTAGGGGCCGAAGGGACGCTGCAAAGACCCTTAAGTAATGCCTACAGTGCTACGTGAGATGCACTAACGGCGCTACCCCCTACGGGGTAAGAAACGGAGGCACGATGAGGACTGAAGAGAGAAATCATGGAAGGTTCTTTGCAGCGTGCCTTCGGCCCCTAGCTGCAACCCCTTTCATTCCTTTTACTGTACCTCCTTTCATATTGCCTCTTCCATCTTACTTTCCACACTCTCCTAACAATTGATTCATAGTGCAACTGCGAGGTTTTCCTCCTGCTACACCTTTCAAACCTTTTACTTTCAATTTCCGTTTCAGCGCTGAATGACCTCATCGGTCCCAGTGCTTGGCCTTGGGCCTAAATTCTATATTCAATTCAATTCAGCTCGAATGCTGCCATACGCGGAGTCGTCTTTCTTTTGGGAACTTGATAGCCTTGTACTAGCTACGGATTTTTTTCCGCTTCTCTCTCTCTGTCTTGGATTTGGTCTGCACTGAATCGGAACCTCAGAGAGTGAAATAGAGAAAGGGATCATTTTTATTCCCTTCCAGCAGGATCTGCTCTTCAGATTATATATATATATATATATATATATATATATATATATATATATATATATATATATATATATATATATATATATATATATATATATATGTATATACTTATATATATATATATATATATATATATATATATATATATATATATATATATATATATATATATATATATATATATATATATATATATATATATATATATATATATATATCCATATATATATATATATTTGTATATATATATATATATATATATATATATATATATATATATATATATATATATATATATATATATATATATATACATATACATATATATAATTAATGGCTCCGGGAGGTGTTATCTTTCCGGTTTTTATCAAGTATCCTTTGGATAAGGTCTCTAGATTGGACCATGGAAGTTAGTACTGCCTACAGTGTACCACGTGAGGCGCACTGTAGGCACACCCCCACGGAGATAAGGTTGCTACTAACTGCAACCCACTACAGTCTACTACGTGGCACTGGGACCTATGATGAGGTTATTCAACGCTGAAAGAGAAACAGAGTAAAAAGGTCTGAAAGGTGTAACAGGAGGAAAACCTTGCAGTTGCACTCTGAAACAATTGTTAGGAGAGGGTTGAGGAAAGCAATGTGGAAGAAAGAGAATATGAACAGAGGTTCAGTCAAAGAAATGGAATGGATTGCAGCTAGGGACCTAAGGATGTGTGAATTCCCTACTGAGCACCCACTGAACAAAACATGCTCTTGACCAACCCTGCTGAATCAGTTGATTCCAATGCTTAAATTATTTCTAAGCATACGCAACCTGTCCATTTGATGTAAGCTACAGTAATTTTTCTTTTAAATTCCCCCATCAACTTCAAGCTACAGTAATTTTTCTTTTAAATTCCCCCATCAACTTCAAGCTACAGTAATTTTTCTTTTAAATTCCCCCATCAACTTCAAGCTACAGTAATTTTTCCTTTAAATTCCACCATCAACTTCAGGCTACAGTAATTTTTCTTTTAAATTCCCCATCACCTTCAAGTTACAGTAATTTTTCTTTTAAATTCCCCCATCAACTTCAAGCTAGAGTAATTTTTCTTTTAAATTCCCCCATCAACTTCAAGCTACAGTAATTTTTCTTTTAAATTCCCCCATCAACTTCAAGCTACAGTAATTTTTCCTTTAAATTCCCCCATCAACTTCAAGCTACAGTAATTTTTCTTTTAAATTCCCCCATCAACTTCAAGCTACAGTAATTTTTCTTTTAAATTCCCCCATCAGCTTCAAGCTACAGTAATTTTTCTTTTAAATTCCCCCATCAACTTCAAGCTACAGTAATTTTTCTTTTAAATTCCCCCATCAACTTCAAGCTACAGTAATTTTTCTTTTAAATTCACCCATCAATCAACTTTAAATTCCCCATCAAGCTACAGTAATTTTTCTTTTAAATTCCCCATCACCTTCAAGCTACAGTAATTTTTCTTTTAAATTCCCCATCAACCAAAAGCTACAGTAATCACCTTCAAGCTACAGTAATTTTTCTTTTAAATTCCCCATCAACTTCAAGCTACAGTAATTTTCTTTTAAATTCCCCCATCCATCACCAGTAATTTTTCTTTTAAATTCCCCCATCAACTACAGTAATTTTTCTTTTAAATTCCCCCATCAACTTCAAGCTACAGTAATTTTTCTTTTAAATTCCCCATCAACTTCAAGCTACAGTAATTTTTCTTTTAAATTCCCCCATCAACTTCAAGCTACAGTAATCTTTCTTTTAAATTCCCCATCACCTTCAAGCTACAGTAATTTTTCTTTTAAATTCCCCCATCAACTTCAAGCTACAGTAATCTTTCTTTTAAATTCCCGTCACCTTCATCAATTTTTCTTTTAAATTCCCCATCAACTTCAAGCTACAGTAATTTTTCTTTTAAATTCCCCATCAACTTCAAGCCACAGTAATTTTTATTTTAAATTCCCCCGTCAACTTCAAGCTACAGTAATTTTTCATTTAAATTCCCCATCAACTTCAAGCCACAGTAATTTTTCTTTTAAATTCCCCATCAACTTCAAGCTACAGTAATTTTTCTTTTAAATTCCCCATCAACTTCTTTGATGCGTTGGAAAACAATATCAGTAAAGTAAATAAAATCCTGCCTGCCTGGTAGTACAGTTAGCAAGTCGGACATGCCGATATGATGAATATGTATCGGTGTTGGGACGAGGAAGTCGAAACATCAGCCATTCCCTGAAAAACAAACACTGTACACGCAACATGCGGGGGGAAACAGCCATTACTTTTGTTTCAAACTTTTGACAGATTTCGGCGATTTGTTTTGGTGGTGTAGATATTATACATATGGTCAGGATGTGGACGGTTTAGACCGTAGTATTATAAGACGAATGTTTCCAGCTGTTTCAAAGGTTATGTTGGCTGGAGTGTAGCTGATTTGTTGTAAAAGTTGGCCTGGTATTATTATTATTATTATTATTATTATTATTATTATTATTATTATTATTATTATTATTATTATTATTATTCGGAAGATAAGCCCCTATTCGTATGGAACAAGCGCTTACAGGGGGCCACTGACTTGAAATTCTAGCTTCCAGAGAATATCACAGTGTTCATTTGAAAGAGATTACAGATGATAATTGGAAATACAGCAGATATATATATATATATATATACATACACACATATATATATATATATATATATATATATATATATATATATAGAGAGAGAGAGAGAGAGAGAGAGAGAGAGAGAGAGAGAGAGAGAGAGAGAGAGAGAGAGAGAGAGATAAACGTATGTGTGTATTCCTCTTGAAACATAAACTTCGTAACAAAAGCAAATTCGGATCGAGTACTGTATCCAATTTCTAAATCTCACAGCCCGGCATGAAACTCGTCCTCTTTTCATAGACCGTCGTTGCCTGAGCGTGAGAGCAGACCTCCCTGACCTGACCAGACCTAGTCAGACTGGAACGCCTATACCCATTTGCATGCCAAGTTATATTTAACTAGATCTGGATTCGAGCTGGAGTGAACCGACGTTGCTGTGAATATATTACCTCAGCTCGCTGTGGCAGTGTACTCAGGAAGACAGGGGACATCAGTTCGTGTCAGGCTCCGCTGTAAAGGATTTCATGAGAGCTAAATAGAGACCTTGGAGCTGTGATCGTCCAGCAATTGCTGGAGTACGACGTCACTTCATTCTCTTCGTGATACTGAAATGGTTTCTATTCTGTTTCTTCGAGCCGAGTCGCAGCGTTTTATATTTAGGAGGATGTGTGCAACATCACTTGCATACAACATCACTTGGGGACAACGCCCGTGGGAACAGCATCATTTGTGTACAACATCACGTGGGAACATCACTTGTTTTCAGCATCACTTGGGAACGACATCACGTGGGAACAACATCCCTTGTGTACAACATCACTTAGGGGCATCATCACGTGGGAACAACTTACTTGTGTACAACACCACTTTTGTACAACATCACGTGGGAACAACATCCTTTGTGTACAACATCACTTGTGTACAACAGCACTTTGGGACAACATCATGTGGGAACAACATCACTTGGGGGCAACATCACTTGTGTACAACAGCACTTGGGGACAGCATCACGTGGGAACAACATCACTTGTGTACAACATCACGTGGGAACAACATCACTTGTGTACAACAGCACTTGGGGACAACATCATGTGGGAACAACATCACTTGTGTACAACATCACTTGTGTACAACAGCAATGGGGACAGCATCACGTGGGAACAACATCACCTGTATACAAGATCACTTGGGGACAATATGACTTGTGTACAACATCACTTGACACCCATCGTGTTACTGAAATGTTCTGTTTTTAATGTGAGGTATAGCATTTAATATTCAGGAATAAATGTAGAACATCATTTGTGTACAACATCACTTATGTACAACATCATTTGACGTTTCTCGTATTGCTGAAATTATTTATAGTTCTTTTCAGTGCGAGGCACAACATTTTATATTTAGGAGTAAGTGTACAACATCATTTGTGTACAACATCACTAACGTTCCTCACGTTACTAAAATTATTTTTTTTAATGCTAGACACGACATTTTGCATTTAGGAGTTAGTGTACATCATCACTTCTGTGCAACATCACTTGTGTAAAACATCACTCTTGTACATCATTTGGCATTGCTCGTGTTACTCAAATCATTTTGTTTTCTTTTCTTCAGTGCGAGACACAGCATTTTATATTTAGGAGTAAGAGTACAACATCACTTGTGTACAACATCACTTAGTTACAACATCACCTGATATTCTTTGGCGAAATAACATTTTTTTACATATTTGATGTTTGAAATAATATTTTTTAATGCGACATCACACGTTTCTTTTATATGGTTTTTTAGTGAGACATTTTATAAGTGCATGTACAACATCACTTGACATTCCTCGCGTTACTGAAATGATTGTTGTTTTTTTTAGCTCTAGACATTTTATATTTAGGAGTAAAGTACACAACATCACTTGTGTACAACATCAACTGATATTCTTCGTGTTACTGAAATGATATTATTTTTTTTTAGTGGGAGATACGACACTATATTTTACATTTAGTAACAAGATGAAGACGTCCTTTTAGATATTAAAATTAACGACATATATCGCCCATATCGGGGTTCCCACCGATACTCTCCCATTTCCAAGAGAGGAAAAAAAACAGAAAAAAAACATTTGTGGACCTCAATTTTTTTTTCTCAAAGTTATTCGGCCAGGAGTTTATAGGATAGGAAATTTATGTTAATGTAGAGACCCACTTTTTTTTTTTATTCCGCGCTCGCTCACCGTTATATTTCCCGTGTTAATGAGATTTCTGGTGTAGAGGAACCACCCATCCCTACCCCCGCGCCCCCTAACTGCTTCTGATCAGTTTTACAGTCGTTCGTTTTTGAACTGTAAAAGAAAATCGTTTGAAAACGGGGTTTATGTCTTTCAACATTAATGTTGTGATGGCTGGGCCTGTTCACTTTAGCCTACGTGAGGTAAAGTATTTTTTCATGTCAAGTAAACTATTTATTTTTTGCTTTTACTCCATTTTCATTTTTTTTTTTTTACAATCGTTTACTTTTGAACTGTAACTGTTTGAGAACTGGTTTTATGTCTTATGACATTAATGTCCTGCTGGCTGGGCCTGTTTGCTTAAGTTTCTGTAAAGTAGAGTATTTTTTATGTTATGTAAACCATATTTTTTTTTACTCGATTTTCATCTCTCAAGCTTCCTTTCTCTCCATTTTCACGTACGAAGTGAAGGAAAGATGATTAATGAACACGCACACACACACATACACACACAACTGATAAGCAAAACATTCAGTCCAAAGAATAACTTAGAAAAATCATTATAGGAAAACATACACTATGAGAAAAACAACACCACGCACAGCTAAACAACAACACCATGTTTAAAAACACATGACAAAGAACGCACCGGAACTAAATCATGATGTATGTGAACAAAATATATTTTTACCAATATTTCTTTCCCAGTCCTTAAGTGCATGATGTCTATTTATATTTATATTTATATTTATATTTATGTTTATATTTATATTTATATTTTATATTTATATTTATGTTTCCGAAAGAGTGTTGAGGGATTCTTTTCGCGGCACAGCACTAAAGAGTATTACTGGCGTTCTATGATAAAAAGGTCTGTACCAATTCCCGTTTGTATCTCACTGGAAAAAGTTGCTCAGAGAGAGAGAGAGAGAGAGAGAGAGAGAGATACTACTGTCGTTCAGAGAGTAAGATCTATACCAATTCCCTTTTGTATCTCATGGGGGGAAAAGTTGCTCAGAGAGAGAGAGAGAGACAGACAGACAGACAGGCTCAGCAGAAAGGCCATTTGCCAGTCTAAAAGAACTCGAGTACTTTTTCCGAGCTCCAATTAGACCCCATTTTACATTTAAACCGGTTCCTTTGATTCCATTCAAATATCATTAAAGATTCCACCGTTTTTGGGCTGCAATTTTGGATGATCCCAGAATAAAATGAAGTTATCAGTTCAGGTAATTATCATTATCAATATCGATATAGATCCAGTTTAACAAAGGAATATTCGAATACCCGATGAATTTTACACCCACTCAAAAAATGCTGCATTGAGAATATTTCTGTAGCATGAATGTTAATGCGGAAATGTAAAGTTGCCTGTAGAAAATATCTGTGGCAAGAACGGAAATGCAAGGTTGCATTAAGAACATTTTTGTGGCAAGAACGGAAATGCAAGTTGCATTAAGAACATTTTTGTGGCAAGAACGGAAATATAAGGTTGCATTAAGAAACTATTTGTGGCAAGAACGTAAATATAAGGTTGCTTTAAGAAACTATTTGTGGAAAGAACGGAAATATAAGGTTGCATTAAGAAACTATTTGCGGCAAGAACGTAAATATAAGGTTGCATTAAGAAACTATGTGTGGAAAGAACGGAAATGCAAGGTTACATCAAGAAAATATTCGTGGAAGGAACGGAAATGCTGTGTTGCATCAAGAACCTTTTTGTGGCAAGAACGTAAATGAAAGGTGGCATCAAGAAAATGTTTGTGGCAAGAACGTAAATGCTGTATTGCATCAAGAAAATGTTTGTGGCAAGAACGTAAATGCTGCGTTGCATCAAGAAAATATTTGTGGCAAGAACGTAAATGCAAGGTGGCATCAAGAAAATATTTGTGGCAAGAATGTAAATGCTGTGTTGCGTCAAGAAAATATTTGTGGCAAGAACGTAAATGCAAGGTGGCATCAAGAAAATATTTGTGGCAAGAACGTAAATGCTGTGTTGCATCAAGAAAATATTTGTGGCAAGAACGTAAATGCTGTGTTGCATCAAGAAAATATTTGTGGCAAGAACGTAAATGCAAGGTGGCATCAAGAAAATATTTGTGGCAAGAACGTAAATGCTGTGTTGCGTCAAGAAAATGTTTGTGGCAAGAACGTAAATGCTGTGTTGCATCAAGAAAATATTTGTGGCAAGAACGTAAATGCAAGGTGGCATCAAGAAAATATTTGTGGCAAGAACGTAAATGCTGTGTTGCGTCAAGAAAATATTTGTGGCAAGAACGTAAATGCAAGGTGGCATCAAGAAAATATTTGTGGCAAGAACGTAAATGCTGTGTTGCATCAAGAAAATATTTGTGCAAGAACGTAAATGCAAGGATGCATCAAGAAAATATTTGTGGCAAGAACGGAAATGCAAGGTTGCATTAAGAAAATTCTTGTGGAAAGGACAAAAATGCAAGGTTGCATTAAGAAAATTTTTGTGGAAAGAACGGAAATGCAAGGTTGCATTAAGAAAATTTTTGTGGAAAGAACGGAAATGCAAGGTTGCATTAAGAAAATATTCGTGGCAAGAACGGAAATGCAAGGATGCATCAAGAAAATATTTGTTGCACGAACTGAGAAACAAGGTTGCATCAAGAAAATATTTGTTGCACGAACTGAGAAACAAGGTTGCATCAAGAAAATATTTGTTGCACGATCTGAGAAACAAGGTTGCATAAAATAAATATTTGTTGCACGAACTGAGAAACAAGGTTGCATCAAGAAAATATTTGTTGCACGATCTGAGAAACAAGGTTGCATAAAATAAATATTTGTTGCACGAACTGAGAAACAAGGTTGCATCAAGAAAATATTTGTTGCACGAACTGAGAAACAAGGTTGCATCAAGAAAATACTTAATCCCTTATGATATACGAGGGCAGTCGATATTTCCTTTATATTACACCGAAGTCTCCTCTCTCAGACACGTAGGCTTAAAGCATACTTCAACAATCCCCAAATTTCCGAAATACTGTACAAACAACAGGTATTCCCTCTCACTTCCTTTACAACGACTACTTTCCTCTCAGGTAGCGAAACAGAACGACTTTCTTCCTCAGCAACCAGCAGTAGAATTTAGGGAATTCAGTTGCAAACCAATATCTCGGGTCCTTTGACGATGCTCTACAGAGCACTACAGACGTGATTTTTGTTGTTGTTGTTTTGGGAATTCTATATAGGAAAAGTAGCGTGACTGACGTTGCACATCAGTGGGAGATGTTCAAATGTCATTCTTTTCTTTTTTCCGCTTTCCTTAAATCTTCAGCTGAAAACACTCGCGGAGAGTCAGCAGACTATAAACCCGAGAGGGCCTCCAAAGGGAAAAAGAGGTGGTAAATAAATAAGTACGAGGGAATAGTAAATAAAACCGATACACCTGAAATGCAGGAGACGTCAGAAGCAGCAGCAGCAGAGAGCAGGAATGAATTTGCTCCTCGCTGGAATATTTGAGATCAGAAGATTCCTCCAACAACTGCACTGGGCAAACTATTCCGCATTCGTGCGATTTTACGATATTCGGGTTTCAAGGGAACGTTAGCAATTATTTTTTTCTTTCTCTTCTTCTTCTTCTTCTTCTTCTTCTTCTTCTTCTTCTTTTGGTTTAAGCTGGCCATATGCCAGCACGCCACCTACCTCGACGAACGAAGTTTTTAACAAGTGTTGCACGAAAACAGTTCAACAGCTGTAATTAGGCGTTCCTTACTTTTGTGCAAGAAGATAACTTCTCAAGTCAAACCTAACTTGGGACACCAGATTTGATGTCTTTGTATTATATTATATTATATTATATATATTATATTATATATATATATATTATATATATATATATATATATATATATATATATATATATATATATATGTCCATATATATATATATATACGATTTGCACGATTTTTGGTACCCAATAATGTTTAAAATTCACAACTTCCTAAGAAGGGATTTCTCTAATCAATAAACAAAAGTGGAGAAACTCTATTCAAATATTTTTACGAACCTTTCTTGTAAACATAGTCTTGTAAACACTGAAACACTGTCATGCAAATAGTCTTGTATCATTATTAATATTCAGATGAACTCTATTCATATGGAACAAGCCCACGACAGGGGCCATTGACTTGAAATTCAAGCTCCCAAAGAATATTACAGTGTTCATTCGAAAGAAATAACAGAAGGCAATGGGAAATACAGAAAGTTATGAGAAAACCAGATAAATTAACAAATTGATAAATAAATAAAATTTAAGTAAAATATTAAAATGCAGGTTGAGTTGCATTACGGTAGTATTACATTAGATCCTCGCTTGAATTTCTGAAGTTCCACACGACATTCTCTGGGAGGCTCTTCCACAGTCCAGCGGTGTGAGGAATAAACTCTTTTATATAAACAGTCTTGTAAACAGTTATGTAAACTCAGACATGCTAAGGGAATTTTCGTATAGAATCTCCTGCCTGCCACCCGCCAGCCCCCCCCCCCAACAACCCACCCACCCCTCTACATTAGAAATAAAACTACAAATCACGACTTTGGTACTCGAATCCTAAACTGCAAATGTGGAAACAACTTCTTCTTCTTCTTCTTCTTCTTCTTCTTCTTCTTCTTCTTCTTCTTCTTCTTCTTCTTCTTTAACGAGCTTAACCTCACGTCATCTTTAGGAAGGCCGGTTTCACAAAAGCAGAATCTTGCTTTGGTCTCTCTCTCTCTCTCTCTCTCTCTCTCTCTCTCTCTCTCTCTCTCTCTCTCTCTCTCTGTATGTCCCTCAGTCGTAAAAATAAACCTTTTTTTTTTTTCTTTTCCTTCGTTTGCTGGGAATCAGCCATGCTTATGTATACCTTAGCCACTCACAGCTTGGGAAGATTTCCTTTCAGAATGTTTGCTTGCAAGCTCGTAGGATGAAATTGGCCCGGCAATTTTACGTGGGTTGTATTAAGCTGGTGTGTAACTGGTAGTCATATGCATGCGCAATACTTACAGCCATACTCACACACACGTGTATGTATGTGTTTGTATAGATAATATGTATATATATATATATATATATATATATATATATATATATATATATATATATATATATATATATATATATATATATATATATATATATATATATATATATATATATATATATATTATATATTTATTTATATTTATATATATATACATACACACACGTACAAAAGTGCTGCGTATACATTTCTTCATATGCAACTCATTAACCTCAATAGCTTATTGTGATATTCTTTTTGCGCTAATTGGCTTATTGTGAGTTGAGTCAATTTCATCTCCTCTTAGTATAGACGATGACAAATATTTGTTTATTTAGGACCGAAAATAATGCCTTTAATTAGTTTTAAAATTTGTTGTCAGATCTCTCACGTTGTTATACGGCCTCAGTGCGTGCTTTGTTGGTGAAACAATGTAGCAATGATATAAAACAATAAAAAATGCGGCGAAGTTTCTTCGGCGCAATCGAGTTTTCTGTACAGCCGCTACAGCGTATAATTAGGGCCACCGAAAATACATCTATCTTTCGGTAGTCTCGGTATAATGCTGTATGAGCCGCGGCCCATGAAACTTTAACCACGGCCCGGTGGTGGCCTATCCTATATCGTAGCCAGAAGCACGATTATGGCTCACTTTAACCTTAAATAAAATAAAATAACTACTAAGGCTAGAGGGCTGCAAATTGGTATATTTGATCCTTGGAGGGTGGATGATCAAGAAAAAGACTCAAGGTTTCCCTTTGAATTTTTCTGTACTTTATTTACTAAATCTGTCAACATGGGCACGTTTATACCACAGCAGCTTAGGTAACTCTCTCAAAAAGAAAAAGAAAAACTTGTAGTGGGGTAGTAGTGCTTTCATTGCACATTACGCGGAGCACTGTAGGCATTACTTAATAAAGTTCTTTAGCAAGGTTCTTTGCGGCGTCCCTTCGACCCCTAGCTGTAACCCCCTTTCATTGCTTTGACTCTACCTCCGTTCATATTCTCTTTCTTCCATCTTACTTTCCTGAACCCTCTCCTAACAATTGTTTCATGTTGCAACTGCAAAAGGTTTTCCTCCTGTTACGCCTTTCAAACCTTTTTATTCCTCTCAATTTCCCTTTCAGCGCTGAATGACCTCATCATAGGTCCCAGGGCTTGATTGGCCTGTGGCCTAAATTTTATTTTCCACTGCCAATCTATTACCTTGATTAGTTGTAAATTGAAAGTATATTTTTTTAGGGTTAGCTTGCGTTTTGTGAATTTCCGGGCTTATGATGATAGGTGTAATGTTTATTCTGTGTTCCCATACACCAATATATCCAGTAAAGGCGGAATTCTGAACCAAAACTGAGATAAATTAAACAGTGGTACAGTAGGTTACCTCATTGCCCTTGGGAACGCCGTTGTGGTATACTTTCTGTATAACTTTCATGGACAAATATTTTATGTATGCTGGGGTACGCAAAGTCACTGACAGTCTTTAAACCTTCACAGGTTTTTAATATTTATCACCATGTTAGCCTTGGTACATGTATTTCAACTCGTTCGTTCCACCCTAGGGGGAAGATGTGGCACGTGCGCATAGCTAGCTCGGGATTGGCTGAAAACTGACGTTTCCGATGCCGTTGGCTCATTTTGATAAACATTCAATCTATTTCTTCAGTAACATACATAAATGTTTATATATACTAAGAACCCTCACAACTTTCTTTTATAAATCATCTTCTGAATAATAAAAATAATAATAATAATAATAATCAATAATTATTACATTCACATAAACAAATATGTACGCATGATACATTAATATTTTAATCTTCGTGAGTCCTGCATATATAAATGTTAATTTGTCTTTTGTGTAATTAATATCCATTTCTTTAGATGAAGTTTAGACAAAACTCGATAAATTATTAAAAACTTGATTCAGGAAAATATAAAAAAATAATTTTCATCTATTATGTTCCGTACGTTAAATTCCTCAGTATAATATACTAATAAATCTTAGGTTACCCTCGATACTGTCAGTCATTTTCCTTGTACTTTTTTTATGCCTTTTTGCAAGTTCTGTTTATCAACTGCCACAATGATATTATTAACAAAATTAACACTAGGTATATCTCCTGAGGTGATAACAAAAGCTTATCTCCTGAGGTGAAAATAAAAGCAGTAGTAGATGCAGTTATCGATTTATCTCCTGAGGTGACTGATAAATCTATCTCGTTAGGTGAAAATAAAAGTCAGTAATGGATGTAGTTGTTTTTATCTCATGGGGTGATAAGTTCTGTTTATCTCCTGAGGTGAAAATAAAAGCAGTAGTAGATGCAGTTATCGATTTATCTCCTGAGGTGATGATAAAAGCTTATCTCGTGAGGTGAAAATAAAAGCAGTAATGGATGCAGTTGTCGATTTATCTCATGGGGTGATAACAAAAGCTTATCTCCTGAGGTGAAAATAAAAGCAGTCGTAGATGCAGTTATCGATTTATCTCCTGAGGTGATAACAAAAGCTTATCTCGTGAGGTGAAAATAAAAGGAGTAATGGATGCAGTTATCGTTTTATCTCCTGAGGTGATAACAAAAGCTTATCTCTTGAGGTGAAAATAAAAGCAGTAATAGAAGCAGTTATAGACCTATCTCCTGGGGTGATAACAAAAGCTTATCTCTTGAGGCGAAAGTAAAAGCAGTAATAGAAGCAGTTATAGACCTATCTCCTGGGGTGATAACAAAAGCTTATCTCTTGAGGTGAAAATAAAAGCAGTAATAAAAGCAGTTATAGACCTATCTCCTGGGGTGATAACAAAAGCTTATCTCTTGAGGTGAAAATAAAAGCAGTAATAGAAGCAGTTATAGACCTATCTCCTGGGATGATAACAAAAGCTTATCTCCCGAGGTGAAAATAAAAGCAGTAATAGATGCAGTTATCGATTTATCTCCTGAGGTGATAACAAAAGCTTATCTCCCGAGGTGAAAATAAAAAGCAGTAATAAAAACAACATTGACAGACTTGTCTCCTGAGGTGACGGTAGGTTTCCTTTCAGCTGGTCATGGCCAGAGACTTCCGGTAATCCTCCCAAATCCCCCCTCCCTAACTCCCCACCACTCTCAGGGAGATTAGTGAATAATTAATCGGTTCAGCTAAACGCTTGCAACACTTTACCTACTATCATAATGTTTAGGTAAACGGAGGCAGAGTAATATCAATATTCATACTTGGAACACTTACGTCTCTCTCTCTCTCTCTCTCTCTCTCTCTCTCTCCTAATGCCCACAATTTGGGAAAACGATCTTGAAAGAAACTCGCTAATTTAAATGCCAGTAAAAACAGTCGCCTTGAGTGACTCTCTCTCTCTCTCTCTCTCTCTCTCTCTCTCTCTCTCTCTCTCTCTCTCTCTCTCTCTCTCTCTCTATTTAATGCCCACCAAAATTTAGGGAACATGACCTCTTAAGAAACACGCGAATTCCAATCCCAGGAAAAACAGTTGGCTTAAGGCGATTCTCTGACAGTAATATTCTCTCTCTCTCTCTCTCTCTCTCTCTCTCTCTCTCTCTCTCTCTCTCTCTCTCTCTCTCTCTCTCTCTCCACCAACATTTTGCGATTCGATCTTGTGAGAAACACGCGAATTTAAATGACAGCAAAAACAGTAGTCCTAAGGCGGCGATTCTCTCTCTCTCTCTCTCTCTCTCTCTCTCTCTCTCTCTCTCTCTCTCTCTCTCTCTGCCCACCAAAATTTAGGGAACATGACCTCTTAAGAAACACGCGAATTCAAATGACAGAAAAAACTGTAGTCCTAAGGCGATTCTCTGACAGTGATTCTCTCTCTCTCTCTCTCTCTCTCTCTATTCTCTCTCTCTCTCTCTCTCTCTCTCTCTCTCTCTATTAACTAATTTGAAGGCTTCTGAAGAAGATCCTCTCCATAGCGGAAGTTCCACATCCCACCGCCATCAAATATCAGGTTATGGATGACGGCTCGGAAATTTATTGTATTATTCCGCACTTTGTCGTTGATTCCCTAAGTTGTGGGACCTCTCGTTCTAATTACTTTCTTAAAGCTGCGTAATCATCTTTCCAGAGTGTATTTTTACACGTGTGTGGATGTGTACACGAGTGTATGCATGTGGGGGTATGTGTGCGTGTATTTATAAACCCATGAATAGTAGAGTCGGTGATACAGAATCAGCCTAGTAATCATTACTTTAGAGATTATTTGTATAACTGTGTGTGTATGTGTATATATACGAATGTATACATGTGTGGGTGTACTTATAAGCCCGTGAATGGGCGAGACAGTGATATAGAATCAGTGCAGCAATCATTACTTTGGAGTGTATGTTTATAATTGTGTGTATATGCGAATGTATACATGTGTGGACTTGTGTGGGTGTATTTATAAACCCGTGAATGGGAGAGTCAATGATATAGAATCAGTCTAGTCAGTCTCCTGTGTTTGTTCAGTAAGTGTGAGTCCTTAGACATTTTTGGTCATTGTCTCGTTCAGAGACGCGGTTATTATTATTTATTATTATTATTATTATTATTATTATTATTATTATTATTATTATTATTCAGAAGATGAATCCTATTCATATGGAACACAGGCTCAGCACAGGGGCCATCAACTTGAAATTCTTAAGCTTCCAAAGAATATAAAGTTCATTAGAAAGAGCTGACAGAAGATAATGGAAAACACAGAAGAGAACGGATATTAGAAAAGAAAAAATATGGATTAATAAATTTCATAAATAAATAGCTAAAAATATAAATAGATTATGAGGATACAAAGTGAATAATATTGTTCTAGGGCAGTAATGCGTTGCATCTTCACTTGGGCTTTCGAGTGTAGCATCGGTTCCACTCGTTGTACAGTAGTATCTCCTCGATAGTTATTTGAATAACTCGCCCTTAGTCAATACGTTTTAGGCTGACAGATTTAATTACCGCTTCCTGTCAGCGAGAGATTAAGGGGAAGCGTGTACAAAATCGAATGAGAACTTCGGTTTATAGCCATAACGAAATTATTGTTGTAATATTTCTCCCTGGTGGCGATGGATACTTCAGGCTATTCCTTCTTCTCCTTGCCTCTCTCTTTTTAGAAGTTTATTACTTGTTGAAGTGTCCTTTCAGCTGCTTGCAGTTGCAAGCGTTTTACAAGACTGAGGTTGAAGATATTTTGGCAAAATGGGTTCCCATATATCGTTCCATTTTTTGGTAAAGTGTCGAATATGCATTTTTAAAAATTTTTTTGGAGTTATCTACATCAACGGGGATTGCATCATTGATTTCTTGCTTGAGCAAAGTGTCAATAAAATCTGTCTCTCCCACCATCCAGGATGTGTGGAGAGAGAGAGAGAGAGAGAGACATGAACATTTGATACTTAGCTGAAACAGGTCAATGGCAAAATCACCGTCGATGCAGACAACTCAAAAAACCTCAAAAAATATATATTCGACACTTTGCCAAAAAAAGGCACAATACTCATATGTCGATTATCAAATATTTTCTCCTGTTTTGAACTCCCAACCTATCGTTTATTTAGGCAGTGTCAATGCTATCATAGCAATGATGTCTTAACTATATAGACTTAAAAAAAACTTCCATTTGGTAATTGCATGTCTGGAACTGAGCAAATACATTAAGGTCTTTTATCTTGTCCTTGACTGACTTTGAATTGTCATATTTCTATTGCAAGTAGTATTAATATTTTCTGTTTCCTGCAGGGGGGGAGTTTAGTGCCGTCAGTGCACCTCAGGCGGTGCACTGTAGGCATTACTTAAGGTTCTTTGCAGCGTGTACCTCCTTACATATTCTCTTTCTTCCAAAACCGGCACAATAATTTTCTTTTACAGAAAACTAAAACAGTCCTCATAGGATATTTTGACGGGACAAATTAGAAGTTTTCACAGTGATTATCTAGTAAGATCGTTGGTGAAACGAAGAATCAAAACAAAAGCTACAAGTCTCTCTCTCTCTCTCTCTCTCTCTCTCTCTCTCTCTCTCTCTCTCTCTCTCTCTCTCTCTCTCTTTTTGCTCCCACTGAAACCGAGGTTGAAATCTTGTATAGAATGTCGAAAAAATACAAGAGGCTATTGTGACAAAAAGATTCACTAACAGAGTCTTTTATTTAGTCCCCTTTAAAGAACTTCTGGTTGGGACTCTGAAGGAAAATAAAAAAACGGGGAACGGGGGGAGATTCGTGAGAGAATTCCCCATTTTTTTTTTATAGGAGGGGGAGGGGAAACGTTACCTTTATGTAGTGTCTCCCCTAACAGTGCTTGCTGGGATCGAGGATTGAATGGCGCCGAGGTGTAAGACAGGTGGAACGGGTGAAAAAAAGGGTGATACTTCGATGCACCTGTGTCTAGAGAGGTGAAAGAGAGGTGGAATATTTTGATGCACCTGTCATTAGAGAGGTGAAAGACTTTGGTGCGCCTCTAACCACGCAGGGGAACAATGGATATAAATGGGATTACCGTGGGGTTGTGAAACAAGAATGGCAGTGATCATGATTAGTAAAGAGAATGGAGAAGTTAATTTAATAGTGGCAGACATTGTGATGCTGGCATTGTGTGTGTGTGTGTATATATATATATATATATATATATATATATATATATATATATATATATATATATATATATATATACACATATATATATATTTATATATATATGTGTGTGTGTATAGATATATGTATAACTGGATGAAGAAGATATGGATCGTGATGAATGTATGAATAAAGGCAGTAGCCACGAAGGGCAAAGTGAAACACGGACTGGTTGCTAAGGAAAGGACAGTAAGTCGAAAGGCCTAGCAACCACACACTATATATATATATATATATATATATATATATATATATATATATATATGTGTATATGTGTGTGTGTGTGTGTGTGTGTGTGTGTGTATACTTGTATTAAATGTCACTATTTGGAGCTCATCTCAAGAAAAAAAGGTAAACTCAGAATGTTAAATAACACTGAGAGCGTCCATAATTGATGACATACAATGCAGACACCGCCATTTTAAAGAGACCATTTCAGTTCATTATAACTGGATGACGGTGAAAGGAAGAAATGTTTAAACGCAAAGCGTCTGTTTTTCGAAGCATCTATTATTCATCTTCACAAGCAAAAAAAAAAACTACGATACATCGGCTTTAAGTCTTGATGAAAATTTAGCTGAATTGCGAATGCAAAACCTTGACAGGTGAAAGCTTTAGCGTCTCGATTTTATTTCTTAGGAAATTATCGGCAAAGTGTAGGAGTCGGTTGAGTTTTCCATTGTCTGAGAAAATATTATGGAGGTCTAAATACTTTTTTTGTATCGAGAAGAGAGAGAGAGAGAGAGAGAGAGAGAGAGAGAGAGAGAGAGAGAGAGAGAGAGAGCGCCAACAGACACAAATATTCTTTGATACGAAAGTCTGTTTCCACCTAGTTTTATTTCTTCATGGAACAAGTAAAAAGATGCGATCGAGTTTTCTGTACAGCTGCTACAGCGTATAATCAAGGCCACCGAAAATAGATTTATCTTTCCGTGGTCTCGGGATAATGCTGTATGAGCCGCGGCACATGAAACTCTCAGCCTGCCGTGGTGTCCTGTGTAGTTCCCAGACGCACGATCATGGCTAACTTTAACCTTAAATAAAATAAAAAACTACTGAGGCTAGAGGGCTGCAATTTGACATGTTCGATGATTGGAGGGTGGATGATCAACATACCAATTTGCAGCCCTCTAGCCTCAGTAGTTTTTGAGATCTGAGGGAGGACAGGAAAAGTGCGGACGGACAAACAAAGCCGGCACAATAGTTTTCCTTTACAGAATACTAAAAACTACCATTACTGTTTACTGTTTCGTCTCATTTCCTCCTGTTACACCTTTCAAACCTTTCCATTCCTCTCAGTTTCCCTTTCAGCGCTGAATGACCTCATCATCATAGGTCCCAGCGCTTGGGCTTGGGCTTATGAATTATTATCTGTTTGTTTGCCAGTTTGTTATTTATTTTTTCTGTTCAAATAACTGATTTCTTCTTTATGTATTTCCAGTTACCTTCTGTTACTTCTTTCAAATGAGCACCATATTTTTTAAAGCTTTAGAATTTCAAATCGGCGGCTCTTGCGGTGTTCTTGTTCCATATGAAGAGGGATTCATCTTCTGTATAATAATAATAATAATAATAATAATAATAATAATAATAATAATAATAATAATAATAATAATAATAATAATAATAATAATATTGCTCCATATAAAGAGGGATTTATCTTTGTATAATAATAATAATAATAATAATAATAATAATAATAATAATAATAATAATAATAATATAATAATAATCTTGTTCCATATGAAGAGGGATTTATCTTCTGTATAATAATAATAATAATAATAATAATAATAATAATAATAATAATAATAATAATAATAATAATAATATAATAATAATAATAATCTTGTTCCATATGAAGAGGATTTATCTTCTGTATAATAATAATAATAATTCTAATAATAATAATAATAATAATAATAATAATAATATAATAATAATAATAATCTTGTTCCATATGAAGAGGATTTATCTTCTGTATAATAATAATAATAATAATAATAATAATAATAATAATAATAATAATAATCTTGTTCCATATGAAGAGGGATTTATCTTCTGAATAATAATAATAATAATAATAATAATAATAATAATAATAATAATAATAAATAATAATAATAATAATTTTAATTTGACGCATAGATCCAGTTTATTTTATCTATTCATTGTAATTGATATATTTTGTGGGCAGAACTTATTTCCATCTAATCAAACGTTGACTTACGTCATCAAATACTGATTTAAAAACACCTTAAATGCTTAAACTAAGGTATTTCAGTTTTCTGTCAAAGAAAACTATTGTGCCGGCTTTGTCTGTTCGTCCGCACCTTTTCTGTCCGTACTTTTTTCTGTCCGCCCTCAGATCTAAAAACTATTAAGGCTAGAGGGCTGCAAATTGGTATGTTGATCATCCACCCTCCAATCATCAAACATACCAAATTACAGCCCTCTAGCCTCAATGGTCTTTATTTTATTTAAGGCTAAAGTTAGCCATAATCGTGCTTCTGGCAACGATATAGGATTGGCCACCACCGGGCCGTGGTTAAAGTTTCATGGGACGCGGTTCATACATATACACCGAGACTACCGAAAGATAGATCTATTTTCGGTGGCCTTGATTCTACGCTGTATCGGCTGTACAGGAAACTCGATTGCGCCGAAGAAACTTCGACGCATTTTTCACTTTTTTTTTTTCGCTCGTTAAACGAACACAATTTATTGCAGATAATTTTGACAGCCATCTTCCCCCCCCACCTCAGCTTTCGTAAAAATGATTTTCCAACGTTCAGTTCCTCCTCCCACATTTATGCAAAAGAAATCCAGGGGTTTTTAATGAGACACTTGTCTCGCGCACCTGTCACTTGGCCGTAAATAAACGCCAGGAACTTAATTAACTCTTTGACAACGGTGCTCGAACGTTGCAACATTATTATCTCGTTCGCGGCTGCGTAATCTTACGTGGCTTTGAATTCGTTCTTGTCATTCATTCCGTCAGTTTGATTGACAGGTGCTGACACCCCACCCAACACTCTCTCTCTCTCTCTCTCTCTCTCTCATCCTTCATTTGCTATTGGTTAATTCTCTCTCTTTTCTCTCTCTCTCTCTCTTCCTTCATTTTGCATATTGGTTAATTAATTCTCGTCTTCTTTTCTAAATGTAGGTGCTCTCTCTCTCTCTCTCTCTCTCTCTCTCTCTCTCTCTCTCTCTCTCTCTCTCTCTCCTTTATTTGCATATTAATCATTTGTTTCTTCTCCGCCATTTGTCACCTTTGTCATGTTATCAGTCTAACAGCGTTTTCTTTAAATGAATTCATAACCAAGAGACGAAAAGGTCATACTATCTCCTCCCACGCAAAACATCAAGGAATATAATTTTCTGACTCGCAACGGGACCGATCCGCGGTCTTTCAAGTGATGAGAGGCCAGGGCGTTACCGATTGACCCACACAAGCCGCAAAAGAAGTTGGAACCTAAGTACTCCCGTACCTGAGGTTTTCCCCGGGCAGGCTTCTTTTCGTATTTGCTTTTCTGTTCACTAATGTCTAACTTTATTCATTTGACTTTTCTTATGCTTTCAAAATTCTGCTTAACTTATATGCATAGTCTTTTGTTTAGTTTTATTATTTTCGAAGATGCTTATGCTCTTATCAATATTCATTTTTCCCTTAGGGGGTTAGTGCCATCAGTGCACCTCATGCGGTGCACTGTAGGCATTACTTAGGGTTCTTTGCAGCGTGCCTTCGGCCCCT
Organism: Macrobrachium rosenbergii; assembly: GCF_040412425.1. Lineage (NCBI taxonomy): Eukaryota > Metazoa > Arthropoda > Malacostraca > Decapoda > Palaemonidae > Macrobrachium > Macrobrachium rosenbergii. The sequence continues at coordinate 31,437,357 of NC_089748.1, forward strand.
AGCTGCAACCCCTTTCGTTCCATTTACTATACCTCCTTTCATATTCTCTTTCTTCCATCTTACTTCCCACCCTCTCCTAACAATTAATTCATAGTGCAACTGCTTTGAGGTTTTCCTCCTGCTACACCTTTCAGACCTTTTTACTGTCAGTTTCAGTTTCAGTGCTGAATGACCTCATAGGCCCCAGTGCTTGGCCTTTGGCCTAAATAATGTATTTATTTCAATGTTCATTTCATAATAAAAACTTGATCTTAAATTTATTTCCCCTTTACATAGAGACAATCTATAACTGGATAATTATTCAGTGCCTACGTCGGCGGGTAGTGAAGTCAGTACGCCTCTTGCGGTGCACTGTAGGCATTACTTAAGGTTCTTTGCAGCGTCCCTTCGTTCCCGTAACTGCGACCCCTTCCAATCCTTTGCTGTACCTCCGTTCATATTCTCTATCTTCCATCTTTCTTTCCACTTTCTACTAAGAGTAATTTCATAGTGCAACTGCAAAAGGTTTTCCTCCTGTTACACCTTTCAAACCTCTTTACTGTCAGTTTCCCCTGTTACACCTTTCAAACCTCTTTACTGTCAATTTCTCCTGTTACACCTTTCAAACCTCTTTACTGTCAATTTCTCCTGTTACACCTTTCAAACCTCTTTACTCTCAATTTCTCCTGTTACACATTTCAAACCTTTTTACAGTCAATTTCAATCTCAGCGCTGAATGACTTTGTAGGTCCGAGCGCTGGGCCTTTGGGCTAAATCCTATATTCTATTCTATAATTATTCAGTGCTATTACATTTCCACAATGTTTAGTTCCTGTTCAAAGAGTAAAACTTTTTGATCGATTCCAGTTGGATTTGTCGCTCCCACTCCTTTTTATATCACTGCTGTAGAAGATATTCATCTTAATAAAATTGTACCTTCATCTTGCTCCGCCGAGAGCAACCAGATTTGCTGAACAGCAATACTAATGTGCAGTCAATGTGCCTCGCTGTCGAACTTCTCCAAAGTTCCAGAGGTCCTTTATTCCTCACACCGTTAGACTGTGGAACAGCCTCCCTATTGAGGGTACCGTGCAACTGGAACCTCGAAAGTTCAATCGAAGATGAAATGCATCACTGCCCCAAAGCAAGTCTCATTGTATTTGAATAATTTACTTATATTTTTATCTATTTATTAATATGTAATTTTTTTATCTTATAACTTATCTCTTCTTTCTGTATTTCAAGCTTCTAAAGAATGTGTTCATTCTAAAGAAACTTGAATATCAAGTCAATGGACCCTATGGGGGGTTGTTTCATATGAATAGGGTTCATCTTCTGAATAATGATAATAATAATAATAATAATAATAATAGTTCCCATAGTTTTTCAATTAATTCTACCGTAACCCACCCCCACCCAAAAGGACAGTGAAGTCTTATCACCGAAAAGGAATATTAAGAGAAAGATCTCATATCCAATAACTTGGCTGCTTTCTGTAACTTTCTAAACAGAAAGTTCGGTCAGAGGGAAGCTTTCGCTGCCTGCGGGGTGATTTTCGGACTTGGATCAAAAATTAAAAAAAAAAAAAAAGCTTCATAGGACATTTCCCAACTTTCTTAGTTACATGCTCACGATCAGAACTTTTACCAATTTATCTATTCATTTTTGTTATATTCTCTGTAATAAACATACAGAGAATATAAAAAAAAAGATTAAATAAATTGGTAAAAAGTCACCTAATAAGCAATGGAAATTTTGGCAGACCAACTCACTGTAATCATTAAGTCCTGATCCTCAACGCGTAACGAAGAAAGTTGGGAAATGTCTTATAAAGCTTCTTTTTTTTTATTTTTCATCCAAGCCCGAAAATCACCCCGCAGGCAGCGAAAGCTTCCCTCTGACCGAACTTTCTGTTTAGAAAGTTACAGAAAGCAGCCAAGTTGTTGGATATGAGATCTCTCTCTCTCTCTCTGTTCATAATTCTTTTCTGTGAAAGGACTTCACCTTCCTTTTCGGGGGTCGGGGCAGGTGGGGGACGTTAGAATTCATTGAAAAACTGTGGAAATTATTATTATTATTATTATTATTATTATTATTATTATTATTATTATTATTATTATTATTATTATTATTATTATTATTCAGAAGATGAATACTCTCTGCACGTTCATTAGTTGTGAAAACTCATACAGTCCCTGAATATGCGACCGCTACTGATGACAAACTGTTTGTTTGTTTCTTTTTTTCTTTCTTCCCGCTAAACCCTTTATTTTTTGCGGTCATTTTCTTCTTCTCCAGTATTAGGACACAGCCAGTCCTAACAACAATTATTTTGAGTGATACCAAAACAAGCAACTATTTATTCAGATCGTGCCCAAAAATGGCAATCCATTCCTGAAGTTTAAGGAGAAAGTGTAAGAGACTTTCTGAGGCTTGAAGAAAAGTGTAAGAGACTTCCTGAGGCTTGAAGAGAAAATGTAAGAGACTTTCTGAGGCTTAAGGAGAAAGTGTAAGAAACTTTCTGAGGCTTAAGGAGAAAGTGTAAGACACTTTCTGAGGCCCAATGAGAAAGTGTAAGACACTTTCTGAGGCTTAAGGAGAAAGTGTAAGATACTTTCTGAGGCTTGAGGAGAAAGTGTAAGAGACTTCCTGAGGCTTGAGGAGAAAGTGTAAGAGACTTTCTTTTGAGGCTTAAAGAGAAGTGTAAGACACTTTTGAGTGTAAAGAAACTTTCTGACTTTCTGAGGCTTAAGGAGAAAGCGTAAGACACTTTCTGAGGCTTAAGAAGAAAGCGTAAGAAACTTTCTGAGGCTTAAGGAGAGAGCCTAAGACACTTTATGAGGCTTAAGGAGAAAGTGTAAGACACTTTCTGAAGTTTAAGGAGAAAGCATAAGAAACTTTCTGAGGCTTAAGAAGAAAGTGTAAGACACTTTCTGAGGCTTAAAGAGACTTTCTAAGCCTAAGACACTTTCTGAGGCTTGAGAGCCTAAGACACTTTATGAGGCTTAAGGAGAAAGTGTAAGACACTTTCTGAAGTTTAAGGAGAAAGCATTAGAAACTTTCTGAGGCTTGAGGAGAAAGCGTAAGACACTTTCTGAGGCTTAAGGAGAAAGTGTAAGACACTTTCTGAGGCTTAAGGAGAAAGTGTAAGACACTTTTTCTGAGGCTTAAGGAGAAAGCATAAGACACTTTCTGAGGCTCATGAAGCTTAAGGAGAAAGTGTAAGACACTTTCGTTTAAGAAACACTTTCTGAGGCTTGAGGAGAAAGCGTAAGACATTTTCTGAGCTTAAGGGAAAGTGTAAGACACTTTCTCTGAGGCTTAAGGAGAAAGTGTAAGACACTTTCTTTCTGCATTAGGCTTTTAGGCTTGGAGAAAGTGTAAGACACTTTCTGAGGCTTAAGGAGAAAGCGTAAGACACTTTATGAGGCTTTGTAAGACTCTTTTAAGAAGAAAGCATAAGAAACTTTCTGAGGCTTGAAGGCTTCAGACACTTTCTGAGTGCAAGAAACTTTCTGAGGCTTAAGGAGAAAGCATAAAACACCTTCTGAGGCTTAAGGAGAAAGTGCAAGAAGCTTTCTGAAGCTTAAGGAGAAAGTGTAAGACACTTTCCACCACGATTAAAAAATACGAGTCTGAGAATGTCAAGAAGATTGTTTCACAGTTCCGTGTCAGAGAGGACGAAATGCTCTCGGTACTAGGAACTACAAAATTAGGCTCCTAAGCGGGATGCGGGTCTGAGTGGGCTGCGAGACGAGTGTGCCGTCGTCCTTGACACTGGACGTTCCCCAGGACAGCTTGAAGGAGATAGCTAACCCGGCAACAGAGCAGATCTGATGTAACTAACCGCCGATGAGAGAAATGGCAGTCTTCCGTTGATGGTGGAACAAACGTTCTCGATCCCGTGACCATGGTACCATTACGATGTCTTGCGATATACGAAGCTTGACTTGAAAAATCCATAGTTATTAGGGAGAACGACGTAATATTCCCTTTAATTGCGCGCATCTTGACTCAAGCGCAGCGAATCAGGGTTGGGATAACTGGAAATGGAATATAAAATTTAGGCCACAGGCCAGGCAAGCACTGGGGCCTGTGATGAGGTCATTCAGCGCTCAGAGGGAAACTGAGAGGAATAAAAAGGTTCAAAGGTGTTAACAGTTGCATTATGAAACAATTATTAGCAGACCGTTAAGGAAAGTAAGATTGAAGGGAGAATATGAACGGAGGTGGTACAGTTAGAGCACCGCGTGAGGTACACTGTCTTCTCCTACGAAAAGCATTATGATGATGATTTTACAGATCATCTAAATAATAAAAATAAAATTTGTTTTTTAGTTTTCTGTAAAAGAAAACTATTGTGCCGGCTTTGTCCGTCCGTCCGCACTTTTTCTGTCCGCCTTCAGATCTTAAAAACTATTGAGGCTAGAGGTCTGCAAATCGGTATGTTGATCATCCACCCTCCAATCATCAAACATACCAGATCGCAGCCCTCTAGCCTTAGTAGTTTTTATTTTATTTAAGATTAAAGTTAGCCATGATCGTACTTCTGGCAGCACTATAGGTACCAACAACATAGGCCACCACCGGACCGTGGCTGAGTTTCATGGACAGCAGCTAAGAGTTTTATTGGCCGTGGCTGGGGCCACCACCGGACAGAAAACTCGATTGCAACGAAAAAACTTCGGCGCATTTTTTACTTGTTTAAGGTTTAGCTTCATCCTCAGTTGACTAAATCCTCAACCACTGATCCTTTCTTTATCTAAGTCAAAGCTAGCGACAGGAGATTTAATCGACAGTAAAGAGATTGTGTATGTACGAGTCTAAAGCCTCAGTCTCACCTCAGTCGCACAGCTCGGACGAGGAACTCCTAGCCAGAAGTGGCCGGGTCAATGCCACTGGTTAATCCAGTGGTTCTCAATCTTTTTTTTTTAGTGATGGCACCCTAACTAATGTAATTATGACCGGGGCACCCCTTCTTCTTCACCATCCCACCATATCGCATGAATTGACTTCTTATTTAATGAATAAACTTATTATACTGTATGTATAATATATATATATATATATATATATATATATATATATATATATATATATATATATTATAGTAATAGAGTAGACAACGATAATAATTATATGAAGACTCATGCATAATTTTTTTTTTACAAATGTTCATTGAGATGATCTAACCAAAACTAAATTCATGACAACCTTGCGGCACCCCCAGGCACTGTCTGTGGCACCCACGGCATCCAGTTTGAGAATCACTGGGTTAATCATTTACTGTTTTTCACCTACTTGTAAATCTGTCGTCGAGTGAGGAAAGGAATAGCAAAGATTTAGAAGCCAACCTTCAACGCTGTACTCGACTAAACAGCCATTAGGAAAAACGTTTTTACGGCTGAGACTTTCTTTGATGTATGCAAATTACAACCTCATCAGGCATAATTACCCCTCTTTCAACATTTCACGAAATTTACTCATTAGGAGATCACAGGGAAAAGGGGGGCCAAGAAAACGAGACATCGATGGGGGGCGGGAGGCGAGGGGTTTCAAAACTAAAAGTCTTCGTCATTCTACTTCCGTTCTTTCCCAAATTAGGATTTAGTTTCCTAGAACTTGAAGTCGTAATTAAAAAAAAAAAATAAAAAATGCGCCGAAGTTTCCTGGGCGCAATCGAATTTTCTGTATAGCGTATAATGTTGTATGAAACTCTTGATATGCTGCAGCATGAATTTCATGAAACTCTCAGCCACGACCGGGCAGCGCTCAGTTGCTCCCCAGATGCGGTCAAGTGAAGATGCGTTGGCGGCTGGCACATCTAGCGATGCCAGACGTATGATCTATGACTAACCTTAAATAAAATAAAAACTACTGAGGCTAGAGGGCTGCAGTTTGGTATATTTGATGATTAGAGGGTGGATGATCAACATACCAATTTGCAGCCCTCTAGCCTCAGTAGTTTTTAAGATCTGAGGGTGGACAGAAAAGTGCGGATAGAATAAAGAGCGGACGGACAGACAAAGCCGGCACAATCATTTTCTTTTACAGCAAACTAAAAGGAACATCGAAGTTTTATTAGTGTCAGTCGACAGTCTGTGGTTTGGAAAGGTGTGGGAAGTTAAGGGAAGAACCGATTCTTAAAGACTAAGTTTGACAACTCCCATATTTAACCTCCATATAAAAGATGATGTGGAATGGAATGGAATATAAAATTTAGGCCTAAGACCAAGCAAGCTCTGGGACCTATGATGATGGGGTCATTCAGATCTGAAAGGGAAACTGAGAGTAGAAAGTTTTGAAAGGTATAACAGTAGGAAAAGCTTTTGCATTTGCACTATGAGGCTTGAGGAAAGTAGGATGTGATGAGAGGTACAGTAAAAGGAATGAAAGGGTTTGCAGTTGGGGATCGAAGGGACGCTGCAAAAGCCCTGAGGAATGACTACAGTTCACTGCGTGAGGTTACCTCACTACGTGACCTTTACAATATAAACAGGAGCTATCAGGATTTCTTAACTCGTTAAAGACTGAATACCGTGGAATTTCTAATCTTGTCAATTCCAGGAGTTTTGCCTGAATTTCCCGACAGAAAAGTCAATCAAAAAATTACAGGATGATTTAGATCAATTAGTGATGAAAAGAATGTGGAACTTAGCCTCAGGTTCCTGAGCCAGTCGGAAGGAAGACAAATATTCGCATTAAGATCAATTCAGAGAAGACGTTGTTGACCACGAAGGGAAGGTGGATTATCTTAGTCAGTGTAGTCCCTTAGGGAGGGTAGCTGCGAACCCTTTCATTCCTTTTACTGTACCTCTCACCATATTCTCTTTTATTCCAAATCACTTTCCTCAACTCTCTCCTAACAATTGTTTTACAGTGCAGCTGCAAAAGATTTTCTTCTGTCACACCTTTCAAACCTTTTTACTCATCATAGGTTCCAGTTCTTGCTTGACCTTTGGCCTACATTTTATATTCCATTCAATCGATATGGTTGTATTTGTGAAGAAACGAAATGGCAAAGCCAAATAAACTAAAATGAAAATCTGTCAATGAATGCATTGCATAGAAAATGGAAAATGCCTGGATGTAAAAAAAAAAAGTGGAAAATGCCTGGCTGAAGACTGTTCAATCTCTTGAGGTTTTGTAAGAATATTTTCAAATACTCGAGCATGGAGGTCATCCGATGAAAAAGAGGAAAATGTTTCTGGCAAAAAGGGACGGAACACGGTGCTGTTCAGTTGGTGATTTGTAAAAGGCTTTTGATCTGTAAGGAAACGCAAGAATATCTGTAAAAAAAAAAGAGAGAGAGAGAGAAATCAGTTCTCAGAACATCCGCTCCAGATCTCCGAGTTTACCATTACCGATCATTTATTCGAGCATTACACAGTTTCTGGTAAGAAAAGCGACTTGTCTTCGTAACCGTTTCTTCAGCATTTCCAAATTGAAACTACAAACTTTGATATTGGTTAATACCGACGTTGCTTTTGAAGAAAAGGACGTAACGAGCAAAGTTAAAAGGCGATCAGCCAGTAAGAGTTTCCAAGGAAAGTTTTGAAGGTTAACTAGGTAAGTTAATAATAGGCACGACGGAAGAAAAAACTTGCAATGATTGATGGCATGTTTCAGCGTATCGGATCTGTGGCGTCAACTTAGTTTCGAAAAATAAGACTCAGTATTTTAAGTTACGTTGCGCAACTTTTTGTATCGCCAACATTATTTGGATGAATAAGGCAGAATATTTGCTGTTATGTTGCATAATTTCTTGTAGTGACAGCATTATTTGGATAAATATGGCAGAATATTTTCGGTTATGCTACGTAATTATTTTTAGCGCCAACATTATTTAGATAAATTAGAAAGAATATTTTCAGTTAATGTTGCATAACTTCTTTATATCGTCAACATTATGTGAATAAATAAGGCAAAATATTGACAGTTACGTTGCGTAACTTTTTGTATCGCCAACATTATGTGAATAAATAAGGCAGAATATTTTCAGTTAATGTTGCGTAACTTCGTTTCGTCATCATTATGTGAATAAATAAAGGGGATATTTTCCCCGTGCGGAAGAAATTCGATCCGCCGAGGGCGAAGCAGCGACTGACATTAGCAAAATCCATGAAAACTGTACACCCTGTAGTGGGTTAGTGCCGTTATTGCACCTCACGGGGTGCACTGTAGGCATTACTAAAGGTTCTTTGCAGCGTCCCTTCGGCCCCTAGTGCAACCCCTTTCATTCTTTTTACTGTACCTCCATTCATGTTACCTTTCTCCCATCTTGTTATCCACTCTCTCCTAACAATTATTTCATAGTGCAACTGCGAGGTTCTCCTCCTGTTACACCTGTCAAACCTACCTACTCTCAGTTTCCTTTCCAGCGCTGAATGACCTCATAGGTCCCAGTGCTTGGCCTGTGGCCTAAACTCGACATTCCATTCCATTCCGTGAAAATTGTACAGGACCAGAGTGGGACTTTCGAGGTCTTTCAGAATTATTCGTATCGTGGAGCGTAAAGTTCGTCTTCGATTTCTTCACAATTTCATCCGATTTGCAAAAGCTCTCTTGTCTTCAAAAGGAAGATTATCAGACGGCGTGGGTATCTGAAACGCCTCCCTAATGATATATTGAAACCTATTCACATGGAGTAATCACACCAAAGGTGCCATTGACTTGAAATTCAAGCTTCCAAGGAATGTTGGTTTCAGCCTCCCACCGCAGACCTCACACTGCAGCAGTAGCTGATCATGATACAGAGCCAGTGATTTTTCATCGCCCTGGGGGAGACGCGACCCCGCAACATCTGAGTGGTATGCCACGACACTAACCACTATACCAGCGGACCAGGGTCATTAAAACAAGTAAGGAAGATTCGGTAAAGGAATTAAACAACGCATTCTAATAGAATGCGGTGCACTGTAGGCATTACTTCATAAGGTTCTTTGGGGCGTCCCTTAGGCCCCAGGCTGCAACCCCTTGCATTCCTTTGACTGTACCTCCGTTCATATTCTCTTTCTTCTACCTTACTGGCCTCCACCCTCTCCTAACAGTTGTTTTATATTGCATATGCAAAAGGTTTTAAACCTTTTGTAACACCTTTCAGACCTTCTATTCTCATTTTCCCTTTCAGCGCTGAATGACCTCATCGGTCCCAGCTCTTGAACACGATAGATCTGGATTCTAATGAGTGAATGTTTTACGCCACTTGGTAGTTAATTATTATTATTATTATTATTATTATTATTATTATTATTATTATTATTATTATTATTACTGGAGAAGCAAATCCACAGTTATGTACTCGTATATGTACATATATTTAAAGACAAATAAAAATAGATAGCTTACGGGAACTTGAAAAGGGGAACCGAACAAGTTCCCGAAAGCTATCTCGTTTGATTTGTCCTTAATTATATGTACATATACATAACTGGATTTGCTTCTTGACTAGTTACTATGAGTACTTTTTCATTATTATTATTATTATTATTATTATTATTATTATTATTATTATTATTATTATTATTATTATTATTATTATTATTATTCAAATGGAACAAGCCGACCACAGGGCCATTGACTTGAAATTCAAGCTTCCAAACAATATTAAGGTGTTCATTAGAAAGAAGTAACAGAAGGTAATGGGAAATACGGAAAGAAGAGATCACTCATTAAAAAATAGATAATAAATGAACAAATTAATGAATGAATAGATAAAAATGTAAGTAAACTATTCAAATACAAGGAGAATTATATTGGGCATACCGTATTTGAAACACAAGCTGGGCACTGAAACTCAAGGAGATTTTAAATTCCATTGAGTTGTCAAGTGTCATTTGATTACGTCATTATGGTTAGGTCACGAAGGGTTCAAAGTAAAAAAAATTTTAAATTCCATTGAGTTGTCAAGTGTCATTTGATTACGTCATTATGGTTAGGTCACGAAGGGTTCAAAGTAAAAAAAATTTTAAATTCCATTGAGTTGTCAAGTGTCATTTGATTACGTCATT
>NC_089748.1:31452345-31457345 GCF_040412425.1 Macrobrachium rosenbergii
GTGAATGTCTCTCTCTCTAATGAAGATGATGGTTTTCATGCTTGTTTACCACGAGTCTTAGCAACGCACATACACACAAACAGACACACAAAAACACACACCAACACACAACCTTCCACGAAGAGCCGTTGCTATTACCACCCTTAAGTATACCATAATCTTTTGAGTAGAGTTCTCTTTCCCCAACCCCCTTGAGCGTTTCAGTAATCTCTCTCTCTCTCTCTCTCTCTCTCTCTCTCTCTCTCTCTCTCTCTCTCTCTCTCTCTCTCTCTCTCTCTCATTCCTGCCTATTATTTCCTGATTATTATTTCCGTGTGGCTTTCTGATACAAAAAACAGTTGCTGCAATTCTTTGCCATCTAAGTCATGTTGTTCATCTCGCCCGTGGGGGGTTAGCGCCATAAGTGCACCTCACGCGGTGCAAACAGACACACAAAGGGTCACAGCGTCCCTTCGACCCCTAGCTGCAGCCCCTTTCATTCCTTTTACTATTAACTCCTTTCATATTCTCTTTTCTTCCATCTTACTTTCCACCCTCTCCTAACAATTGTTTCATAGTGCAATTGCAAAAGGTTTGCCTCCTGTTACACCTTTCCAACCTTTCTACTCTCTATTTCTCCTCCTGTTACACCTTTCCAACCTTTCTACTCCCCATTTCTCCTCCTGTTACACCTTTCCAACCTTTCTACTCCCCATTTCTCCTCCTGTTACACCTTTCCAACCTTTGACTCCCCATTTCTCCTCCTGTTACACCTTTCCAAAACTCCCCATTTCTCCTCCTGTTACACCTTTCCAACCTTTCTACTCCCCATTTCTCCTCCTGTTACACTTTTCAAACCTTTTTTACTTTGTTTCTCCTCCTGTTACACCTTTCAAACTTTTCTGTTCTCTGCTTTTCATCCTGTTACACCTTTCAGACCTTTTTACTTTCAATATCTCCTCCTGTTACACCCTTATAAACTTTTTACTTTCAGTTTCTCTGTTACACCTTTCAAACTTCTCTATTTTCAATTTCTGCTCCAGTTACACCTTTCAAACTTCTGTATTTTCAATTTCTACTCCTGTTACACCTTTCCAACCTTTCTACTCTCTATTTCTCCTCCCACCTTTCCAACCTTTCTACTCTCTATTTCTCCCCTGTTACACCTTTCCAACCTTTCTACTCTCTATTTCTCCTCCTGTGACACCTTTCCCCATTTCTCCTCCTGTTACACCTTTCCAACCTTTCTACTCCCTATTTCTCCTCCTGTTACACCTTTCCAACCTTTCTACTCCCCATTTCTCCTCCTGTTACACCTTTCCAACCTTTCTACTCCCCATTTCTCCTCCTGTTACACCTTTCCAACCTTTCCTCTTATTTCTCCTCCTGTTACACCTTTCCAACCTTTCTACTCTCTATTTCTCCTCCTGTTACACCTTTCCAACCTTTCTACTCCCCATTTCCCCTCCTGTTACACCTTTCCAACCTTTCTACTCTCTATTTCTCCTCCTGTTACACCTTTCCAACCTTTCTACTCTCTATTTCTCCTCCTGTTACACATTTCCAACCTTTCTACTCCCCATTTCTCCTCCTGTTACACCTTTCCAACCTTTCTACTCTCTATTTCTCCTCCTGTTACACCTTTCCAACCTTTCTACTCTCTATTTCTCCTCCTGTTACACCTTTCCAACCTTTCTACTCTCTATTTTTCCTCCTGTTACACCTTTCCAACCTTTCTACTCCCCATTTCTCCTCCTGTTACACTTTTCAAACCTTTTTTACTTTCAGTTTCTCCTCCTGTTACACCTTTCAAACTTTTCTGTTCTCTGCTTTTCATCCTGTTACACCTTTCAGGTCTTTTTACTTTCAATACCTCCTCCTGTTACACTCTTATAAACTTTTTACTTTCAGTTTATCTGTTACACCTTTCAAACTTCTCTATTTTCAATTTCTCTATTTTCAATTTCCCTCCTGTTACACCTTTCAAACTTCTGTATTTTCAATTTCTCCTCCTGTTACACCTTTCAAACTTCTCTATTTTCAGTTTCTCCTCCTGTTACACCTTTCAGACCCTTTTACTCTCAATTTTTCCTCCTGTTTGACCTTTCTAACCTTTTCACTCTCAACTTCTTCTTCTGCCACACCTTTCTAACCTTTTCACTCTCAATTTTTCCTCCTGTTTAACCCTACAAACCTTTTGACTCAATTTCTTCTCCTGTCACACCTTTCTAACCTTTTTGCTTTCAATTTCCCTTTCAGCGCTGAATGACCTCATCATAGATCCCAGTTCTTGTTCGTTGGCCTAAATTTTATATTTCATTCCATTCATGTTTGTTCATCTTTACGGAATTTCGACTAATATTCTGTCGGAGTTTTAGTTTTCTGTAAAAGAAAACTATTGTGCCGGCTTTGTGTGTCCGTCCGCACTTTTTTCTGTACGCACTTTTTCTGTCCGCCCTCAGATCTTAAAACTATTGAGCTAGAGGGCTGCAAATTGGCATGTTGATCATCCACCCTCCAATCACCAAACATACCAAATTTCAGCCCTCTAGCCTCAGTAGTTTTCATTTTATTTAAGGTTAAATTTTGCTATAATCGTGCTGTTGGCAACGATATAGAATAGGCCACCACCGGGCCGTGGTTAAAGTGTCATGGACCGAGGTTCGTACAGCATTATACCGAGACCGCCGAAAGATAGATCTATTTTCGGTGGCCTTGATTATACGCTGTAGCGGCTGTACAGAAAACTCGATTACCCCAAAGAAACTTCGGCGCATTTTTACTTGTTTCATATCTCTAAGACATGTGGCAGAGTTTTAACATCAGTTTTTTCGTGGCAAAACTCTCTTGCTTCAGGAATCACTCATCTGTAAATTATATTCAAGATTTTTATATATCCAAGCAGCTTATATATTTTGTGACGATGATGAAGCGTTATCTGCTTCTTTTCCCATCTCTAGTTGTGTTTCTCAAGGTTCCTCTCTCTCACATACATTGATCTTTCTCTTAATCAGTAACTCTTGTCTGTCTTTCCTACAATACTTATTTTTTTTTCCTGACTGTTCAGTCTTCTTTTTCTACATTAGCCTCTCATCCATTTTATGATGTCTCTGAGCATTGTTTGCTCTCTCTCTCTCTCTCTCTCTCTCTCTCTCTCTCTCTCTCTCTCTCTCTCTCTCTCTCTCTCTTGCTGAGAATTCATTCTTTTTTTACATTTGCCTTTTATCAATTTTCTTTCTCAGCAATCAATGTCTCTCTCTCTCTCTCTCTCTCTCTCTCTCTCTCTCTCTCTCTCTCTCTCTCTCTCTCTCTCTTTGAGAATTCATTCCTCTTTTTTTTCTACATTTGCCTTTCATCAATTTTCTGTTTTCTCTCAGCAATCTCTCTCTCTCTCGCTCTCTCGCTCTCTCTCTCTCTCTCTCTCTCTCTCTCTCTCTCTTGCTGAGAATTCATTCCTGTGTTTTTTCTACATTTGCCTTTCATCCGTATTCTGTTTTTCTCTCTCTCTCTCTCTCTCTCTCTCTCTCTCTCTCTCTCTCGCCGAGAATTCATTCCTGTGTTTTTCTAAATTTGCCTTTCATCCGTATTCTGTTTTCTCACAGCATTCTCTCTCTCTCTCTCTCTCTCTCTCTCTCTCTCTCTCTCTCTCTCTCTCTCTCTCTCTCTCTCTCTTCGACTGGACTGAATCAGCAAGAACCCTCTCCCCTTACCTGCTCCCACCCCCACCCCCACGTCTCAGTTCCCTTTCACTCGACCACAAACAGGCCCTGGTGTGTCTTTTGGCCGAAGCCACTTTTTCACTGAAGGTTCCATTAACCTCGCGGGGACCGTTTCGACAGCCCGTTACGGCGCAGTCTCTTACCTGGTGTCAGGTGTAGGCACAGCTTTTCACATTGCCTCCGTTTTCCCTCTCCTGCATTTGCTGGTTTGTAAACACTTTCGAATGCTCAGTTTTCTTCGCGGTTGGGTTCCTTTCTTGCGCTTTCTTCGTCTGCTGCTTTGTAAACACTTTCAAAGCATTGAGCTGTCTTCGTGGTTGGGTCCTTTTTTTTTTGTGCTTTTCGTTGTGGTTGGGTTTATTCCTTGTGCTTTTTTCTTCTGCTGCTTTGTAAACAGTTTCAAAACATGAAGCTTTCTTCGTAGTTTGGTCCCTTTCTGTGCATTCTTCGTCTGCTGTTTTGTAAACATTTTCAAAACATGAATCTTTCTTCTTGGTGGTTGGGTCCCTTTCTTGTGCTTTCCTCGTCTGCTGTTTTGCAAACAGTTTCAAAACATGAATCTTTCTTCTTAGTTAGGTCCCTCTCTTGTGCTTCCTTCGTCTGCTAATTTGTGAACGCTTTCAAAATATTGAATCTTTCTTTGTTGTTGGGTCCCTTTCTTGTGCTTTCTTCGCTTTCTCTTTAATTTCTATCGTGTTAGGGGTAGGCCCAAGCAAAGACATTTTGTACGACCCTTCCATCGGATTGTATAGAAGTTGGTTTTGGACGATAGTTGGATGGGTAACCACCGGGAAATGTCAGTCGAAGTCTACATACAAGCCTTTCAACATTTGAAGGGTAGAACTTAGGTTCAGCAAAGGAGACAAAATATATACTACTCAGAGGTTCTAGGATAGGGACTGTGTGTGTCCTGTACTGTAAGTCTTTTTGGGGAGAGTGATTTCACAGGTTTATTTACAGTGATTCCAAATCTACCTCGTTTTCATTAGTGGCTGTCTTTTTTATATATATATATATATATATATATATATATATATATATATATATATATATATATATATATATATATATATACTGTATATATATATATATACTGTATGTGTGTGTATATTTATATATATGTATATATATATATATATATATGTGTATGTATACATGAAGATATATGTATATATGTATATATTATGTATATATGTATATAGATAGATAGACAGATAGATAAATATATGTATAAATAAATAATAATATATGTATATATATATATATATATATATATATATATATATAAATATATATATATAT
>NC_089748.1:31462345-31472345 GCF_040412425.1 Macrobrachium rosenbergii
TGGTAATGTGTGGAATCAGTACAAAAGTGATAATAATCTATATAAAAGCATATATATATATATTATATTTTATT
Source organism: Macrobrachium rosenbergii (assembly GCF_040412425.1). NCBI lineage: Eukaryota > Metazoa > Arthropoda > Malacostraca > Decapoda > Palaemonidae > Macrobrachium > Macrobrachium rosenbergii. Next base: position 31,462,420 of record NC_089748.1, read on the forward strand.
GGAAAGATACATGTATCTTTGAATTTTGTCACGTTATATTCGGAAAAAAATTGTGACTTTTGGAGGTCATCAACTGAATGGAATGACAATGAATTGTGAAAAAAGAAAGTTGAAAAGAAATGCTATTCATGATAGGAATGGAAGATGTGAAGGAAATGTTCAATAAACTATAAAGTTTATGTAGGCCGGAGTGCCTAATATATTTTATTGAAAGTATTTGAATTTTGTCATGTGTGTATATATAGTGTGTATATATATATATATATATATATATATATATATATATATATATATATATATATATATATATATATATATATATATATATATATATACATATATACACACACACACACAGTATATACCAACCACCGAATCCTACCCCCTTAACACAATCACGCACATATGACATACATAAGGCAAAAGGAATGTTGCAATATACATAAGCAATATACATTGCACCGAACGTTGCAATAATGTTGGAGGAAGGGCGGATACATTTTGCTGATGAAGCTTGCTTGTGGGTTTATGAAGCCTTCGGCACAGGGAGCGCCCGCTTTTGACTCAGCAGATCGGAGATGAATGGGGCAATATTATTTGTCATATTTCGCATTTGAGATCCTGTTTCAGAAAGTGGGGGACGGTTTGAACGGTGGCTTCTGCCTAAGAGACTTTATTATTATTATTATTATTATTATTATTATTATTATTATTATTATTATTATTATTATTATTATTATGGAACAAGCCCACCACAGGGGCCACTGACTTGAAATTCTTAAGCTTTGAAAAAAGTAACAGAAGGTAATAGGAAATGCAGAAAGAAGATATCAGTTATTGGAAAAGAACAACATAAATTATTATTATTATTATTATTATTATTATTATTATTATTATTATTATTATTATTATTATTATTATTATTATTCATGTGGAACAAGCCCACCACAGGAGCCATTGACTGAGAATTCAAGCTTCCAAAGAATATTATGGTGTTCGTTTGAAAGAGGTAACAGAAGATAACAGGAAATGCAGAAAGAAAAGATGAAAGAAATTGACTAATTAATAAATAAATAGATGAAGATGTAAGTAAATCAATAAATTGAAAAATAAATCAGAACTGAAGTGTGAAGTTAGATCCGAAGAACGAATCACACAAAACATCTGAATTGTATATTTTATTTCGCTGCACGAAACTTTTGCCGCTCGGAATGGTTTTATATTTTTCTATTTATTTTTTTTTCCGGTTGACCTGCATTCCAAAACATACCAAAAATTCCAGCCCGTTCTGATTTGGCGTTGTCTGTCGCTTACGTTTACATGTACAAACATCCCTGACCGCAAGGCGGGGATGCAGCCCGAACCCAGGACCGCAGGACTCATCAATAATTCCCTCAGAGTCGGATTCATTGGGCGGGGAAGAAGAATCAGAAGAATCAGACTTTAATGGGGTGGAGCAGAGGGGGGCCGGGGGGAAGAGGGCCATTGCCGAAAATTTCGGGCCGAGCGCAAAAATTTGGTCGTCAGGTAAAGCGAGCTAGAACTTCCTGCTCCTCTTCCTATTACTTAGTTCCTTCGGAAAGTATTTCAACTTCTATTGCGTCTTCCAAGAAGCGAAATTGGGCGATGATCGCACCCTTTACGGCGGGTAATCATTTTCTTGAGAGGGGGCTTTCCACCCCTCTCCGTCCCTCCCCAACCCCTACACGAAAATGGAAGTTTTGTTTATCTTTTTTTTTTGTTTTATTTGGTCAGGGTTCAAAGCGGCCACGTTTGTGATCATTTTCCCACTCTGCTGTAAAGCTGATGAGATAAACTATGGTCCCCTCTCTCTCTCTCTCTCTCTCTCTCTCCCAATCCTTGCTCTCTCTCTCTCTCTCTCTCTCTCTCTCTCTCTCTCTCTCTCTCTCTCTCTCTCTCTCTCAATCCTTGCTCTCTCTCTCTCTCTCTCTCTCTCTCTCTCTCTCTCTCTCTCTCTCTCTCTCTCTCTCTCTCTCTCTCATGGGGATTATCGAATTCTTTGCCCTCGATTTGATTACAGAAATTCATCGAATTGCTTTCCTTCTTTTATTGATAATTATATTTATGACTGCTACTTAGTTCACGTTTTAAACATGCGTTGAAGTCATGCGCATATAGTTAGCGTTTGTTAATCTACGCAATGAGGTTTCACATTACTTCCATAAGAAAGAATTGCGTGATTATAGTTGTCTCAAAAGGTGTACGATATTCTCAGAATGCATGTAGACCTAATATTCCTGTTGCAATAAGACAAACGCCCAGATAATTTGTAATGATGTGGTACAGACTTTTGGGAGAGGTCCCCCCTCCCCCCGTAAGTGAGGGGTGTGTGTGTGTGTGTACTTGTTGTGTGTGGGAATGTGTTTTGTTTGAATCTTTTCGAATGTTGAAGAAGAGTTGTGTTTTAAGTTATCGAGATGAGGGAGATGAAACGGTTTTGAATATTTTGAGTGTTGAAGAACACACACACACACACACACACACACACATAACACACACTGAATATATATATATATACATATATATATATATATATATATATATATATATATATATATATATATATATATATATATATATATATATATATATATATATATATATATTTATATATATATATATATATATATATATATATATATATATACATACATATATAATATATATATGTATATATGTATATACTTATATATGTACATGTATATATATATATGTGTGTATGTATATATATATATATATATATATATATATATATATATATATATATATATATATATATATATATATATACATATATATCTGTATATATCTTTCCCGAACAGAGTTGCAGAGCTGGAAAACGAGATTACCCAATGGGCAGATAACGATGTTAACAGTTGAACGCTACAACGCTTCGGGAATGCCAAAATTTTCCACAGTAAAATAAGGATTCGTCGAAATTTTCCACAATAAGATAAAGATTTCTCGAAATTTTCTGCAGTAAAATAAGGATTTGCCGAAATTTTCTACCAATAAAATATGGATTTCTAGAAATTTTCTGTAACAAAATGACGATATTTCGAACATTTTGCAGTAACAAGGATTTGTAGAAATTTTCTAAAATAAACTACGGATATCTGGAAATTTTTTACCATTAAAATAAAGATTCCCGGAAATTTTCTACAATAAAATCAGGAATTGTCGAAACTTTCTACAATAAAATAGGGTTTCTCTAAATTTTCTGCAATAAAATTAAAATTCCTCTAAATTTTTCTGTATTAAACAAAGAATTGCTCAAAAGTTTTCTGCAATAAATAAGAATTCCTCTAAATTTTTCTGCAATAAAATAAGAATTCCTCTAAATTTTTATGCAATAAAATAAGTCCTCTAAAGTTTTCTGCAATAAAATAAAAATTGTTCTAAATTTTTCTGCAATCGAATAAGAATTCCTCTAAATTTTTCTGCAATAAAATAAGCATTCTTCTAAAATTTCTGTAATAAAATAAGAATTGCTCTAAATTTTTCTGCATTAAAATAAGAATTCATCTAAAATTTCTGGAATAAAATAAGAATTGCTCTAATTTTTTCTGCAATAAAATAAGAATTCCTCTAAAATTTCTGCAATAAAATAAGAATTCCTCTAAATTTTTCTGCAGTAAAATAAAAATTGCTCTAAATTTTTCTGCAATCGAATAAGAATTCCTCTAAAATTTTCTGCAATAAAGTAAGAATTGCTCTAAATTTTTCTGCAATAAAATAAGAATATCTAAATTTTTCTGCAATAAAATAAGAATATCTCTAAATTTTTCTGCAATAAAATACGGATTTCTCGAAATTTTCTACCAAAAAAATAAAATTTTGTCAAAAATGCGGACTTTTCGAAACGTTTCTACAGTTAAATAAAGATTTGTGAGAATATTATTGAGGTTGTAGAAAACATGTTGTAAACGAAGGTTGCAATTCATTCATCTACTTTCAATTAATTTATTTAACATATTCAGTTCTGCGAGCGCCCTTGCCCTGAATATATAAAACATAACATTCAGGAATAGTATCTAAACTTCCATATCTAAATTCAGATTAGCCTGGATGTTAAAAAATGGTTATTAGCAAACTATAGCTATAATAGGACAAATATATTTATATTTTGATTTACTTACATTTTTCCTATTTATTAATTTGTTGATTTATTTTTTTCTTTTTTAATGGGTGATCTCTTCTTTCTGTATTTCCCATTACCTTCTATTACTTCTTTCTAATGAACACTTTAATATTCTTTGGAAGCTTGAATTTCAAGTCATTGGCCCCTGTGGTTGGCTTGTTCCACATGAATAGGATTCATCTTTGAGTAATAATAATAATAATAATAATAATAATAATAATAATAATAATAATAATGACTGAAATGGCCTCCATGTTTAAACACCTGTTACTGTGACTAAGACACCTGAATAAAGCTTTCTTCATCTCGAAAGCTCATTGTACTTTCCTCTAGTCATTTCTGCAGTAGCAGTGCTATTATTCCTAGAAGACTAACGATAACACAGCATTGTAAAGATTAAAAGAAATACACAGCATTGTAAAGAGTAAAAGAATTGTTGTTAAACCCCTCCGGACGTGGAGAATGTGTATAGCCACATCCAGCATCTAGAAACGACTGACTGCTTGCCAGTTAGAGAGGAGTGAGTCTAGAGTGTGGCCAATGTAATTACCAACAACTCGTTTCCAGACGTCCTCCGAATACTAAATAGGAGATCCTGGAATGGATGGAGGCTGCTGGAACATGGAGGATGGGGTGTTGGGCTTCAAATTGTGGAGGAGGAGGAGGAGGAGGAGAAGGAAAATATATAGCTTTCAAGAAAGAGAAGAGGGATTTTGTAACCAACTGGGGCAGGAGGTGAACAACGACAGCAAAAGCTGGAACATTGAACCTGGAACATCGAACAGAGAGCTCAAACTGTGGAGGAGGAGGATGAGAAGAAGGAAAATATATAGCATTCGGGAAAGAGAAAAGATATATTTGGGAACAACTGGGGCAGGAGCTAAGCAACAACAACAGAAACTGGAACATTGAACCTGGAACATCGAACAGAGAGCTCAAACTGTGGAGGAGGAGGAGAAGGAGGAGAAGAAGAAGGAAAATACATAGCAATAAAAAAACAGAAAAGAGGTATTGGACACAAATGGAGCTTTAAAAGCTGAGCAAACAACAACAACAACAGACAAGAAAAAGAAAGATTGACCAGAGACGAAGAAACAGGGCAGTGTTGGGGGTGGGGGGGGGCCCGCAATTGAGAGACTTGGAGGAGAAAGGAGAGGAGGAGGAGGGGAGGGGAGGGGTGAGGGAAGGGGAAGAATGCGAGACTGAGGTCTAAGTCGTGGGGAAAGCTTTTATCCCTCTCACTGCTATAAATCATCCCGAGTTGGGGAAAAAGAAATCGTCAGATTTTCTCTTCACAAGTTCCCTGGCTTTATGGCCTTTTTGAGAAAACGTGTGACTTGCTCTTTTTTTTTTTTTTCTCTCCTTTTTACTATTGTTATTATTTATTGTTTATTTCCATTCGTCAGTCTGCATTCATCATAAGCACGAGGAGAGAGAGAGAGGGGGTGTCCAGCTGGACTCGTTCTTTTATTTCAGTTTTTATTTTCATCTTGATTATTTATTTCCTTTCGTCAATCTGCAATTATTTCGTGAGAGAGAGAGAGAGAGAGAGAGAGAGAGAGAGAGAGAGAGAGAGAGAGAGAGAGAGGGAGAGAGAGAGAGAGGGTGTCCACCCAAACACTTTATATTGATGGCGCTAATAACAGTTAAACTCTTTTTGTCGATAAGTAAGACTGATGGTAATTACGATAGCCCCAAATGCATCTTTCCTGAGACCCCGTTACGACCATCCATCACTCTTAATGGGATGGCGTCTATACGTGTCATATCTGGTGGTGATTCAGTATTGAATTTTCCTTTATATAAAAGGAAATGCCCTCTAATGTCCTCACTTATAGCTCATGTGCTTGTTTGAATTCTGTTCCCTCATATTTATTCATTTATTCATTTATTTATCTCTCGTTTTTAGCTTGTGTCGTGCAACTGGAAACGCAAAAGTTCAAGCAAAGTTGCAAGCTCATTACTACCCCCTTAAAACGATTGGCCTTTTATTCTGATAATTTATTTACATTTTTATCTATTTATCTATTAATTTATTCATTTGTCTTTTTCCTCCTTTCATAATAACTGATCTCTTTTTTTCTATTTTCCTATTGTCTTCTCTTTGTTTTTTCTAAAGAACACCATATTCTTTGGAAGATCAGATTTCGAGTCAGTGGCCCCTGCGGTAAGCTTGTTCCATATGAATAGGGTTATTCATCTTCTGAATAATAATAATAATAATAATAATAATAATAATAATAATAATAATAATAATAATAATAATAATAATAATATAATAATAATAGTAATTTATTATTTTCCTCTTCTAATAACTGATCTATTCTGTCTGCATTTCCTATTACATTCGGTTATTTTTTTCAAATGAACACCATAATCTTTGGAAGCTTCAGAATTTCAAGTCAGTGGCCCCTGTGGTGGACTTGTTCCATAATAATAATAATAATAATAATAATAATAATAATAATAATAATAATAATAATAATAATAATAATAATAATAATAATGTATAATGCAATTCCACAATTATATAGTAAATATATTACTATGTAAATTAAGCAAAGACTTTCGAACACTTGATTGTTTTTCACGAAATTGTGAATCCCTTAGCAAAAATAATAATAATAATAATAATAATAATTTTCGTATAATTTGTGTCTCCCTGCAGGCTGATTTCCCTTGGGACCCCTCCTGGGTTTATTATAACCTGTTGGGTGCATCCATTAGGGCTTTCCGCTGAAGATTTCAAGAAAGAAAATGTCCGTTTTAAGTTCACTTTCAAGTCGAATTTTTCTACATTCATAATTAGCCTAGAAGGGTGGAGTGATTTCAAAAATAAAATAATCGTTGTACCTGAGAAGGAAATATGTTGACCATTGAACTTGGGGACCAAATATTTATGTTGACCATTGAACTTAGGAACAAAATATTTATGTTGAGCATTGAACTTGGGGACCAAATATTTATGTTGACCATTGAACTTGGGGACCAAATATTTATGTTGACCATTGAACTTGGGGACCAAATATTTATGTTGACCATTGAACTTGGGGACCAAATATTTATGTTGACCATTGAACTTGGGGAACAAATACTTATGTTGACCATTGAACTTGGGAACCAAATATTTATGTTGACCATTGAGCTTGGGGACCAAATAATTATGTCGACCATTGAACTTGGGGACCAAATAATTATGACTAAATCGACCATTGAACTTGGGGACCAAATATTTATGTTGACCATTGAACTTGGGGACCAAATATTTATGTTGACCATTAAACTTGGGGACCAAATATTTATGTTGACATTGAATTGAATTTATGGGACCAAATATTTATGTTGACCATTGAACTTGGGGACCAAATATTTATGTTGACCATTGAACTTGGGGACCAAATATTTATGTTGACCAAATATTTATTGAACTTGGGGACCAAATATTTATGTTGAATTGAACTTGGGGACCAAATATTTATGTTGACCATTGAACTTGGGGACCAAATATTTATGACAAATATTTATGTTGACCATTGAACTTGGGGACCAAATATTTTGACCATTGAACTTGGGGACCAAATATTTATGTTGACCATTGAACTTGGGGACCAAATATATATGTTGACCATTGAACTTGGGGACCAAACAAATATTTATGTTGACCATTGAACTTGGGGACCAAATATTTATGTTGACCATTGAACTTGGGGACCAAATAATTATGTTGACCATTGAACTTGGGGACCAAATATTTATGTTGACCATTGAACTTGGGGACCAAATATTTATGTTGACCATTGAACTTGGGGACCAAATATTTATGTTGACCATTGAACTTGGGGACCAAATATTTATGTTGACCATTGAACTTGGGGACCAAATATTTATGTTGACCATTGAACTTGGGGACCAAATATTTATGTAGACCATTGAAATTGGGACCAAATATTTATGTTGACCATTGAACTTGGGGACCAGATATTTATATTGACCATTGAACTTGGGGACCAAATATTTATGTTGACCATTGAACTTGGGACCAAATATTTATGTTGACCATTGAACTTGGGGACCAAATATTTATGTTGACCATTGAACTTGGGGACCAAATATTTATGTTGACCATTGAACTTGGGGACCAAATATTTATGTTGACCATTGAACTTGGGGACCAAATATTTATGTTGACCATTGAACTTGGGGACCAAATATTTATGTTGACCATTGAACTTGGGGACCAAATATTTATGTTGACCATTGAACTTGGGGACCAAATATTTATGTTGACATTGAACTTCAGGACCATTGAACTTGGGGACCAAATATTTATGTTGACCATTGAACTTGGGGACCAAATATTTATGTTGACCATTGAACTGGGGACCAAATATTTATGTTGACCATTGAACTTGGGGACCAAATATTTATGTTGACCATTGAACTTGGGGACCAAATATTTATGTTGACCATTGAACTTGGGGACCAAATATTTATGTTGACCATTGAACTTGGGGACCAAATATTTATGTTGACCATTGAACTTGGGGACCAAATATTTATTTATTGTTGACCAAATATTTATGTTGACCATTGAACTTGGGACCAAATATTTATGTTGACCATTGAACTTGGGACCAAATATTTATGTTGACCATTGAACTTGGGGACCAAATATTTATGTTGACCATTGAACTTGGGACCAAATATTTATGTTGACCATTGAACTTGGGGACCAAATATTTATGTTGACCATTGAACTTGGGACCAAATATTTATGTTGACCATTGAACTTGGGACCAAATATTTATGTTGACCATTGAACTTGGGGACCAAATATTTATGTTGACCATTGAACTTGGGGACCAAATATTTATGTTGACCATTGAACTTGGGGACCAAATATTTATGTTGACCATTGAACTTGGGGACCAAATATTTATGTTGACCATTGAACTTGGGGACCAAATATTTATGTTGACCATTGAACTTGGGGACCAAATATTTATTTGACCATTGAACTTGGGGACCAAATATTTATGTTGACCATTGAACTTGGGGACCAAATATTTATGTTGACCATTGAACTTGGGGACCAAATATTTATGTTGACCATTGAACTTGGGGACCAAATATTTAGTTTGACCATTGAACTTGGGGACCAAATATTTATGTTGACCATTGAACTTGGGGACCAAATATTTATGTTGACCATTGAACTTGGGGACCAAATATTTATGTTGACCATTGAACTTGGGGACCAAATATTTATGTTGACCATTGAACTTGGGGACCAAATATTTATGTTGACCATTGAACTTGGGGACCAAATATTTATTTGACCATTGAACTTAGGGACCAAATATTTATGTTGCCATTGAGCTTGGGGACCAAATATTTATGTTGACCATTGAACTTGGGGACCAAATATTTATGTTGACCATTGAACTTGGGACCAAATATTTATGTTGACCATTGAACTTGGGGACCAAATATTTATGTTGACTATTGAACTTGGGTACCAAATATTTAGGTTGACCATTGAACTTGGGGACCAAATATTTATGTTGACCATTGAACTTGGGGACCAAATATTTATGTTGACCATTGAACTTGGGGACCAAATATTTATGTTGACCATTGAACTTGGGGACCAAACAAATATTTATGTTGACCATTGAACTTGGGGACCAAATATTTCTGTTGACCATTGAACTTGGGGACCAAATATTTCTGTTGACCATTGAACTTGGGGACCAAATAATTA
>NC_089748.1:31477345-31479845 GCF_040412425.1 Macrobrachium rosenbergii
ATATACATATATTTATCTATATATATAATTATTTTTATATATTTATATTTGTATATAATATATATCTATATATTTATAAATATACATTTATATATATACATTATATATATAGTATATTATATATAATAAGCCACAAGTCCCATTCAGTATTCAATACACTATACCTCGGGAACTGCTTACACCCAGGAGGCAGTTCAAGTCCTCGCAGTGATGAAACACTTATCACTTATAATTTCCCATGGGTGTAAGTCATTCTCGAGGCTTAGTGAACTGGATAATAGACGAAATATGTGGCTTAAAAACACACACACACATATATATATACATATATATATATATATATATATATATATATATATATATATATATATATATATATATTTAAAGTCCTCCTGGGCCTCTGTAGGCTCATAGGGCAGGCGCTGATCTCCTGTTTCTTAGGCCGGCAGCCAGTGAGGACAGGTCCCAATGCCTATGACACGTATATATATATATATATATATATATATATATATATATATATATATATATATATATATGTATATATATATATATATATATTATATATGTATATATATATATATATATATATATATATATATATATATATATATATATATATATATATATATATATATAAGGAAAAGAGATAGAGAGACACACGGACAAACAAAGCTCTTTGAGAGAGAGAGAGACAGAGAGACAGAGAGACAGAGAGCGCTCGTAAGCAATAAGAACCTGAACAAGTTTCTATTGCCTTACGTTCCGAGCGCCGGCTACGGCGGCGGCGGCAGTAGTGAGATATCTTCTGGAGGATCCTATCACAGTCTTCTTCTCTCTTCTTCTTCTTCTTCTTCTTCTTCTTCTTCTTCTTCTTCTTCTCGGGAATTTCCCTTTGGTCTCGAGAGACTTTGATGACTATCGCTTCTGGCCCCGTTTTTCAGACGGATATTAAAGCATGCGATCGAACGAGCTCCTGTCTGTACGGTTCTGTCGGGTTGAGCCTTTGTGTGTTCATTGTTAAGACGGTTTCTCAGAAATACACTTATAAAGAATGGAGAGCATTTTGTTGTTCATTTTTTGGGGGGGCGTGAGATCTGTGCATCAGCTCGTTCGGAATGGCTTTGTTGTCGTAAGAATTTCGTTCGAAACATGATGGCTATTCAGCCGTCTCGTTCGTTTATCAAAGCTGTGATTAATAGGACGATGATATACCCCTTAGAGGAGTTGTAGTGCACTGTAGGCGTCACTTGAGGTTCTTTGAGGCGTCCCTTCGGCCCCTAGCTGCAACCCCTGTCATTCATTCCTTAAGTAAAAGTATATCTTAGTTTAACCAGACCACTGAGCTGATTAACAGCTCTCCTAGGGCTGGCCCGAAGGATTAGACTTATTTTACGTGGCTAAGAACCAGCTGGTTACCTAGCAACGGGACCACATTATGACGAGAAATTAATTTCTATCACCAGAAATAAATTCCTCTACTTCTTCATTGGCCGGTCGGAGAGTCGAACGCTGGGTCAACAGCGTGCTAGCCGAGAGCTCTACCCACCCCTCAAATGAAGAACTCATTCATTCCTTAGACTGTACAACCTTCGTTCATATTCTCCCTCTTCTATCGTGCTGTCCACCCTCACCTAACAATTGTTTCAACATTATTTTCAGCGCTGAATGACCTCATAGGTCCCAACGCTAGGCCTGTGGCCTAAATTTTATATTCCAGTTGCAAAACAGTGAATTACGTATGTCCCTACGACATCATCAGAGTGTATCTTCATAAATATAACTATTCTACATTTCCTCTTATCCACAGGAACTTCCAACAGTTTGCTGTCTGCTGTTATTCTGTCTGTTATATACAGTAGAAAGGACTATTAATGCTACGTCTTGTACTAATTCACGGGGCATGTTTTAACTCAATGGATCCCTTGTGGGTTACCCTTCCGTTTTGTGTACATCCTGGTCTTCGATCTAACGTCCAGATGCGAACTTAATTAATGTATGTATGTACAGTATGTATATATATATATATATATATATATATATATATATATATATATATATATATATATATATATATATATATATATATATATATATATATATATATATATATATATATATATATATATATATATATATAATGTATATGTACAGTAGTATATATATATATATATATATATATATATATATATATATATATATATATATATATATATATATATATATATATATATATATATATATATATATATATATATATATATATATATATATATATATATATATATATATATATATATAATATATAATGTATATGTACAGTATATATATATATATATATATATATATATATATATATATATATATATATATATATATAATATATATATATATATAATATATATATATATATATATATATATATATATATATATATATATATATATATTATATATATATATATATATATATATATATATATATAATATATATATATATA
>NC_089748.1:31484845-31489845 GCF_040412425.1 Macrobrachium rosenbergii
GTTTATAAAGGGAAATCATTGCTGTCTTTACCGTTCATTATCTTCTAAACACTCAGGACAGATTATCCTGGTGATATACAAGCTCTTAAGTATATCCCAGTCTCTCCTTTATGAGAATTGTATCTCTAAGATTATTCTTCTAAACATTTCCCCAGAGAAAAGTATTACACTCAGAGCTTATCCCAAGCCTTCATCCTGTCTCAGACTTCGGTTTAAGATGTCTTTATGATTACTCTTCCGGCAGAGTTCATAAAACCTCGTTTATGCCAACCCGAGCGGATGCTAGGAAACATCACTTCTCTCGTCAGTAAATTTTAGAAGCCTTAATTTTTTGCCTTCAGGCCATTATCTCTGTGAAGGCTAACTGATTTTTGGATGCTTGAAGGAGTAAAGAAGTTGCCAGCTTACTTTGGATGGCTTTGAATGCTTGGAAATGCTGACATTTTTCCTCATTTCCTAACGTAATTGCTAGGATCATTTTCTTTTGAGTGAATTATTATTATTATTATTATTATTATTATTATTATTATTATTATTATTATTATTATTATTATTATTATTATTATTCATTGTGAAGATAAACCCTATTCATATGGAACAAGCCCACCACAGGCGCCATTACCTTGAAGTTCAAGCTTCCAAAGAATATTATGGTGTTCATTTGAAAGGTGTAACAGAAGGCAAGAGGAAATGCAGAAAAAAGAGATCAGTTATTAAAAAAGAGAACATTAATAGATCAGTAGATAAAAATGTAGGTAAATCATTAAAGACAAGCAGAATTGTTTTAGCTGGTAAAGCACAGTGTAATTACTCAGGATCCGCTCATGTATTGAATAAAACCCAGTAAATCAGAACGTGACCTGTTTTAGAATATCACCCCTGGTTCTTCATCTTATCTAGCTTAAATTACCTCAAATTAAATAAAATGACATAATATATTTAACTTACCGGTCCCCAAGCGAGATCACGTGTTGCATTCCATAATTTCACCAGACCTGGGAGTTCTGCTTCCATGATATATGCGTTGCCAAAAATGAAATTACAAAAAAATTAACTCAAAAGTTAGTATTATTTATACGCGTCCCAAGAGAAATCAAACTTTTAATGCCGAGGTACAGCGTTGTTGACCGACAGGGAGTTCCAATGCTAATTCCCAAATTCGGACGAAACGTTGGATGATTTTTTCATTTTTGTGATGACAAAATGTTTTTGTTCATCTCTGTGATTACCCAAAATGTTTTTGTTCATTTCTATGATTTTTTTTTTTCATATTCGTGATTAAAAATTTTTTTGTTCATTTTTGTCATGACAAAATGTTTTTGTTCATCTCTGTGATTACCCAAAATAATTTTGTTAATTTTTTTATTTTTGTTCATATTTGTGATTAAAAAATGTTTTTGTTAATTTTTGTGAGTATTATCTTTTTGTTATTAAGAAATGTTTTTGTTCACTTTTGTGGTTATTTTGTGTATTTTTGTGATTTCTTCATTTTTGTTCTGATATTAACCCTCAAATTCATACGAACACTTTCGTAGGGTCTCCAAAAACTAAGAATGTTCTTACTCCAAAATGTTTTTGTTCATTTTTGTTATTACAAAATATTTTTTGTTAATTTTTGCTTTATATTGTTCATTTTTGTGATTCCTTTGTTCAGTTTTTTTTCCAATGCTAATTCCCAAATTCATACGAAAACTGCAGGTGGGGGGGTCTCCAAAAACCTACGATGTTTTTGTTCATTTTTGTGAATATCCAAACTGTTTTTGTGATTTTTTTTCGTGTTTGTGATTAAAACATTTCTTTTTTTGTGATTATCACCTTCATTTTTGTTATTATGAAATGTTTTTGTTCACTTTTGTGGTTATTTTGTTCATTTTTGTGATTACTTTGTTAATTTTTGTTCTGATGTTAATTCCCAAATTCATACGAAAACTTCCGTAGGGCCTCCAAAAACTAAGGATGTTCCAACTCCAAAATGTTTTGTTCATTTTGTTATTACAAAGTGTTTTTGTTCATTTTTTTATTTTGTGGTTCAATTTTATGATTACTTTGTTCTACTGTGTTCCAATGCTAATACCATAATTCATACACAAATTACAGGGTAGTCTCCAAGTTGTTCTAACTCCAAAATGTTTTTATTCATTTTTGTGATTACAAACTATTTTGCTAATTTTTCCTTTATTTTGTACATATTTGTGATAACTTTGTTCACTTTTTGCCAATGCTAATTCCATAATTCATACGAGAACTGCAGGATACTCTTAGCCCAAAATGTTTTTTGTTCATTTTTGTGTTATTTTGTTCATTTTCCATGAACATGAATATAATTGCGAAGTTTAAGTGAAAAAAGTAAAATCAATTAAGAGTATTCATGTTCATATACAAATTGCATGTATACTTACATGAATATACGTATGTTTATGGCAATACAACTGTAGATGTATGATTCCTGTAATATGAGAACTCTGTACGAGAGATATATCAGCTTATATATATATATATATATATATATATATATATATATATATATATATATATATATATATATATATATATATATATATATATATACACATACATATATATATATATATGTATATATATATATGCACATACATATATACATATATATACATACATATAATCTGTATATATACATGTATACTGTATATACACACACATGTGTTTTATATATCTAATACCCACAGGTGTGTATTTACATTTAATACTTACCTTGGCCTCTTAACTCCCCAATTTTCTCCCACCTAAAAAATTCGTACCCAAGAAATTTTGTGGAAATGGAGAAGTTATGAGGTCGGCAGGTTTGTTAATAATATATCTTGTAAAGGTGAGTGGGAGTTTATATATATATATATATATATATATATATATATATATATATATATATATATATATATATATATATATAGAGAGAGAGAGAGAGAGAGAGAGAGAGAGAGAGAGAGAGAGGATCGTAGTGTTAATTAATTCACAGTGTGGTAAAAGTGTGAAACATTAGAATGACCTTTATGCATTTTACAATACTTAATTTTAATACTTTTACCACACTGTGAATTACTTACCACTACGATCTCTCTCTCTCTCTCTCTCTCTCTCTCTCTCTCTCTCTCTCTCTCTCTCTCTGTGATCGTTAAAATATCCGATAGATGACTTTATCGAAAGGCTGATAACCTGTGGAGCCGCTCTCTTCTTCATATTACTTCACCGACGATCTTATACTACTCTGACGATCTTCCATTCCCCTGACGATCCTTTTACTCTAACGATCTTTTCACTCTGACGATCTTTTACTCCTTCGGCGATCTTTTTCTCCAACAACGATCTTTCACTCCTCCGACGATCTTTTCAGTCTGGCTATCTTTCACTCCGACGATCTTTCACTCCTCCCACGATCTCTTACTTCTCGACGATCTTTTTACCCCTCCGACGATCTTTCACTCCATGATGATCTTTTCACTCCTCCGACGATCTTTCACTCTACGGCGATTTTCACTCCCCGGCGATCTTATACTACTCTGACGAGCTTTCAATCCTCCACCGACCTTTCACTCCGCGACGATCTTATACTATGACGATCTTATCCTCCTCCAATGATCTGTTCACTTCGACAAATCTTATGCTACTCGGAAGATCTTATCCTCCTCCGACGATCTTAAACTACTCGGAAGATCTTATCATATTCCGACGATCTTAAACTACTCGGAAGATCTTATCTTATTCCGACGATCTTAAACTACTCGGAAGATCTTATCCTATTCCGACGACCTTAAACTATTTGGAAGATCTTATCCTATTCCGACGATCTTAAACTGCTCGGAAGATCTTATCCTCTTCCGACGATCTTAAACTGCTCGGAAGATCTTATCCTATTCCGACCATCTTAAACTACTCGGAAGATCTTATCCAATTCCGACGATCTTAAACTACTCGGAAGATCTTATCCTATTCCGACGATCTTAAACTACTCGGAAGATCTTATCCTATTCCGACGATCTTAAACTACTCGGAAGATCTTATACTCCCTCGACGATTTAATGCTACTCCTACGATCTTTCACTCCTACGACTATCCTTTTACCCCGACGATCTTACAGTCTTTCACTCCAGCGACTATCCTTTTACCGCGACGACCTTACGATCTTTCACTCCGACGATTATCCTTCTACCCCGACGATCCTACGATCTTTCACTCCAACGACTATCCTTCTACTCCGACGATTATCCTTCTGCTCCGACGATCCTACGATCTTTCACTCCGACGATCGCTTACCTTTCACCGTTCATAGCACCCAACGAAATTGGCCATTACTCCAAGCGTTGCTGAAGGTAATCGCTTGTGCACGTTTCCGACTGACTCTCTCTCTCTCTCTCTCTCTCTCTCTCTCTCTCTCTCTCTCTCTCTCTCTCTCTCTCTGGGCAATTTTAACTTAATGACGCCTTCAAGAGTTGGATTATGTTGACAGGGGGAAGTATGATTAGGCGTGGCTTTTAAGTAAGAAATATTTGAAGGGACAAGAAGACTCTCCCGCCCCCCCCCCGCCCCCCTGGTTTTCTTGCGCTGTTTTTAGCGTTCCCAAACATTTTGAGCATGTAATATGTATGAGTATGTATATGAGTATGTGTGTATATATATATGAATATGAATATGTATACGTATGTATAGATATTTATGCATATATATATACATGTCTATATATTTGCATGTATATATAATATATATATATATGATTTATATATATACATATAATATATATATATACATACATACATACACACGTGCATACATACAAATGCAGCCAATAGTTTCCACTCCATTTTTCCACGCTGCAATATCCAATAATTTCCTATCATTAAACCCAAAAGTAAACGTTCGAGCGAAACCGATACCCTTAATCTATTTCTTTCAAAACAATGGAACACATTTTGAATATATTTTCTAGTACTTCACCCACTGACAAAAGACACGAACTGCCACTGAATAAA
>NC_089748.1:31492345-31507345 GCF_040412425.1 Macrobrachium rosenbergii
ATGGGCCGTGGCTTATACAGCATTATACAGAGGCCGCCGAAATATAGATCTATTTTCGGTGGACTTGATTATACGCTGTACAGACTATCTTTCAACATTTCCGCAATATGGATATTGCAGAATAATGAAGAAATAAGAGAAATCTCTCTCTCTCTCTCTCTCTCTCTCTCTCTCTCTCTCTCTCTCTCTCTCTCTCTCTCTCTCTCTCTCTCTCTCTCATCGTTACAATTCGCTGCCATATGAATATTAACTAGCGCGCACACAGATTCAAACTCTCAAATTTGAAGAAATGACAAACTGACAAAAAACCACCTTTGTGGTTGTTGTAGTTTGTCAACTATGCTGAATTCTGTCAGTTCCTGTTTCATATTTTATATACCTCAAACTTTGATAACCAGGAAGCATTCCTCTTCATTCTGTGAATGTCATGTCATTCACCGTCCTTGTCATTTTTTTTATTCACAATATATTCACTCTGCAAGGTGCGCAACCTAGATTTGGGGTGGGCCACCTTCCTGGTAGTCTCCCCCCCTCCAAGCCCCCACCCTCAAGGATGATGTGTAATTGGAACTTCAAAAGCTCAAGCGAAGATGAAACGCATTACTTCCCTGCAACAATTATCCTTGTATTTAGATCATTTCCTTATATTTTCATCTGTTTATTTATACATTTGTTGATTTATCTTTTTCTTTTCTAATAACTGATCTCTTCTTTCTGAATTTCCTATTTCCTTCTGTCGCTTCTTTCAAATGGACTGGTTGATCCTCTGAATAATAATAATAATAATAATAATAATAATAATAATAATAATAATAATAATAATAATTCTTGAACACCAAATTCTTTGGAAGCTTTAGAATTTCAAGTCAATGGCCCCGGTGGTGGGCTTGTTCCATATGAATAGGGGTTCATTTGCTTCTAAATAATAATAATAATAATAATAATAATAATAATAATAGGGCAGAACATTCAAAAGATACAGCTGTTGACATCCACCTTCAATGTGGAAAGTGTTAGCTTGAACTGCTCTCAAATTACCCCAATTATTCTGTCCTGTATCCGAGAGGTATTACACGCAACACTTCTTGCCCCGGCCCCACCTGTGCACTTACTCTAACGAGCAATTAGGAGACTGACACTTTATTCGCTCGTGAATAAAGTGTCGCAACTAGGACGGCCACCAGTGATGGAATTATGTCAAGTTTTGTACAGATGTGTGAATCTCTCTAATGGGGTCTTTGATATATATAATTAAGTGCTTATTCTCTGTTTTATAGAGAATGTATGGGTAAGTGCTCATTTCCTGTTTTATAGAGAAATGTATAGAGAATGTATAGGTAAGTGCTCATTCTAGAGAATGTAGAATCATTCTCTGTTTACAGAGGATATATAGGTGTTTTATAGAGTGCTCATTTCTGTTTTATAGAGATATATAGGTAAGTGCTCATTGTTCATTCTCTATTCTCTATAGAATAGAGGATATAGTAGAGGATATATCATTCTCTATATAGTATATAGGTGCTCACTCTCTGTTTTATAGAGAATATATAAGTAGGTGTTCATTCTCTATATAGTAGAGGATATATAGGTAAGTGCTCATTCTCTATAGAATAAAGGATACATAAGTAAGGGCTCACTGTCCGTTATAGAGAATATATAAGCAAAGTGCTCATCTTCCGTTTTTCCTCCTGTTACGACTTTCAAATCTTTTAACTCTCAATTTCCCTTTCAGCGCTAAATAACCTCATCGCAGGGCCCAGCACTCGCTCGGCCTGTGACTTAAATTCTATATTCCAATTCCAGTTTATGGACAGGGTGATACAAGGAGCCAGGGAAGGAGAGATGAACGTGCAAAGTCTTGCGGGTTAGTAGGAGGTGGTGAATGAAGTGTAATGGGGAGTGTTGATCCATTCATGTGATACACTGGTCACTGGAGATACAATAAAAAAGAGAGAGAGAGAGAGAGAGAGAGAGAGAGAGAGAGAGAGAGAGAGAGAGAGAGAGAGTTTGAAAGTGTGCACACGAGGAGACAACTTGACCAGAGCGCTGTAATTTGCAAGCGTTGTGAGAGAGCGTCTGCTAGGTATTTTGGAAAGGCCTTTAAAACCTTTTATCTGTTTATTTATTTATTTATCTGTCTACTTATTAATTTGCTACTTTACTTATTCTTTTTCCAATAGCTGGTTTCTTCCTTCTGTACTTTCTATTACCTTTTGTTACTTCTGTCAAATGAACTCCATATATTTTGGAAGATTGAATTTCCAGTCATTAAATTTCTAGTCAGTGGACCCTGTGGTGGGCTTGTTCCATATGAATAAGGTTCATCTTCTGAATAATAATAATAATAATAATAATAATAATAATAATAATAATAATAATAATAATAATAATAATAATAATAATAATCATAGCATGAGTCTTGAAATGGAGAAACTAATTCACTGTTATGTATAGTACATATATTTTTAAATATATACCCATACATAACTGTGGATGCTTCTCCAATAATAATAATAATAATAATAATAATAATAATAATAATAATAATAATAATAATAAGCATAAGCCCTTGTTACCCTAATTTACGAAGCCATATCAGCTTGGCTTCGTTTAGGCGTCTCCAGATGCATCAATTGTCCTTCTAGAGTGAGGTCAGATGAGGCAAGTCTAAGAATTCCCAGAGGAATCTCGTAAGAGAGAGCTGGTGATGAAGACGGAAGAGGTAAATTAAGAGTGGAGAGGAATCTCGAGAGCCACAGAAAATTACGAGAAGACCTCATAAAATCTGACGAAGGGGCGGGAAACACGAAAACAGGGCGGTGTTGGGCCACTTACCAGGGGAATAAAAGTCCCCGAATGAGGACGCTCAAGTGAGACGAAATTCGAGAATTCGCTCCTTGATGTCAGGAAACGAAAAGCAGGACTTTGCGTCCGACTAATGACCTGCAAGAAGAAGAAGAAGAAGAAGAAGAAGAAGAAGAAGAAGAAGGAGGAGGAGGAGGAAGAGGAGGATGAAATCAGGCGTTTTTTATGGTACTAGGCAACTCAATTTTCTTGTCATTATCTCAGTTACTAGCGTGACACTCCCCGTAGGAGGGTAGTTGCCGTCAGTGTACCTCACGCTGAGTACTGTAGGCATTATTAGTTAAGGTTCTTTGCAGCCTCCCTTCTGCCCCTAGCTGCAGCCCCTTTCATTCTTTTGATTGTACCTCCGTTCATATTCTCTTTCTTCCATCTTACTTTCCTCAACCCTCTCCTAACAATTGTTTCATAGTGCAACCGAAAAAGGTTTTCCTCCTGTTACGCCTTTCAAACCTTTCTACTCTAATAGGTTTTCCTTTCAACGCTGAATGACCTCGCCATAGGTCCTGGCTTGCTTGGCCTTTGGCCTAAATTTTATATTCCATTCATTCATTCACTAATAAGACACAGAAATACAATCTCAAAAACAAAAACAAACAATTAAGGGCAACGAAGGCACGTGTTCTCATTGAGGAAGAAAGTTAGTGAAGAAAGTAATTAAAAAAAAAATTATGACATCAGTTATATAAGATAACGACATTTTAATTAAAAAAAATGGGGGGATCTAATGCGAATTGTTATTTCCACCCGAGATTTTTCCGAAGACAAAGATAGAAGTTTTGATTATAAGCGAGACAGGCATAACACATGACTGCAGAAAGCAAGGGTTCTTTAATAACGAACCCAAGTTCTTGGGATGCTTGCAGTTTCAGACCAGAATGAGCTGGGGGTTGGGGGGTGGGGTGGGGAAGCATAAATGAAAGTAATAAAACCTTGAAGTTACAATAAACTCGACCCCCTCGGGAGTGACGTTAAAGACTACTCCCTCCTGGAGTGACGTTAAGTACTACACGAGTACGAATTAGACTGACTATTTCTATCAAGAAGCGGAGAAACTTTAGACCAACCAGCGAAAGCAGGTCAAGTGGGCCATCCTTGATAACACCGGAAGGCGGACGCACTGAGAGGATTTCAGGAAGAGATAAAGAGATAAAGAGATAAACAGACTACGCGGAAAACAAGAAATACACGCGTGAGGTCCACTGGAACAACCTTGTTTCGGGGCCAGAGAGTTAATACCCCGCCGAGAATTGGGATGTGTCAGCCCAAAGGAGAGGTGGAGGCGAAGGATAAAGACTGTGTTGTCAGTGTGACACGCGGTGCACTGTGGGCATTACTTAGGGTTCTTTGCAGCGTACTCTTCGGCCCTTAGTTGGAACCCCTTTCATTCCTTTCGCTGTACTTTCGTTCACATTCTCTTTCTTCCGTCTTACTTTCCTCAGCCCTCTTCTAACAATTGCTTCATAGTGCAATTGCGAAAGGTTTTCCTCCTGTTACGCCTTTCAAACCTTTTTACTCAGTTTCCCTTTCAGCGCTGAATGACCTCATCATCATAGGTCCCAGCGCTTGGCCTTTGGCTAAATTTTATATCTCATTCCATTTCATTCCATTCCTGTACTTCAAGGAGTCATCCTCTCTTAAGTATATTGCTTTAATGGTCGAAGCATATACGTGAAAGTTCCTTCAGCCGACTTCAGAGTAATGTAACAAACAGGCTTTATAAAACACTTCATAAATCACTTTATAAACTTCTATAAACATGTCTTAAAATCTACTGGTCAGTTTATGCAATGACCACAATGCCCTCTTCAATTCTCGATTTCTCCACACTCTGGAAACGCTTGTCAGTGTTAAGCCTAGATCCAAAAGAAGAGAGAAACGAAGATATTCTGATGCCCGGCCGAGATTCGAACTCACTTCCGGTGCATCAGAACGAGGTGACGGTAATTACCTGGCCACGGCTTTGACCCTCATGGCGAGACAGCTGCGTTGCATCCCATATTCATTTGTCCCCGATCTAATTATTTTATGGAAAATCAACAGCACTCGATCCTGGAGCCATTATCTTGAAGTATACTCATAGACGTAGGAGACTGCATTTTTGTATCTCCTCATATTCATTCATTTATTTATCACCTTTTCCTATAACTCTCTCTCTCTCTCTCTCTCTCTCTCTCTCTCTCTCTCTCTCTCTCTCTCTTTGGAGCCCTCAAGGGTTACATTTTTTTTTATTTCCTCATATTCATTCATTCATTTATCAACTTTTCCTATAACTCTCTCTCTCTCTCTCTCTCTCTCTCTCTCTCTCTCTCTCTCTCTTTCTCTCTCTCTCTATGGTTCCTCATTGAAAGGGTTGGTATCGTTCTCGGCTAGCACTCTGCTGGGCCCGCGTTCGATTCTCCGACCGGCCAATGAAGAATTAGAGAAATTTATTTCTGACGATAGAAATTCATTTCTCGTTACAATGTGGTTCGGACTCCACAATAAGCTGTAGGTCCCGTTGCTAGGTAACCAATTGGTTCTTAGCCACGTAAAATAAATCTAACCCTTCGGGCGAGCCCTAGGAGAGCTGTTAATCAGCTCAGTGGTCTGGTTAAACTAAGGTATGCTTAACTTCTCTCTCTCTCTCTCTCTCTCTCTCTCTCTCTCTCTCTCTCTCTCTCTCTGTGCAGGCTGATTACCCTTTGGAACCCTCTTGGGTTTAACTAGAGTGTTTAATTGATAAGAGTTTACTGCTGGAGATTTAGAGAAAGATAAGAAGGAATGAAATCCAGGAAGTATCCATATCTTCATGTGTGTGTGTGTGTGTACGTGATAATATTAAATGTCCAGAGTTAGTGAATAAAATGTGAAGAAACTCAGTATGTAAATTGATCAGATGGCTTGTCATCAACTCTTTAAGAAGAAATCGTCAATTCTGAGCCAGTATCTCCCCTAAATTGATGATATTCAGATGGGTAATTTAGTTATAAGTGCCAGGTCTTATCATATTCAGTTCCCCATTCCAGAGGTATAAAATATATATATATATATATATATATATATATATATATATATATATATATATATATAATATATATATATATATATATATATATATATATATATATATATATATATATATATATATATATATATATATATATATATTATATATTTATATAAGACGAAAGTACACACAAGTGGAAAATTACCTATTTCCTTTTTTTTCTACTGGAAACATTATATATACGTATTAAAATATCCTCATATTAGCATGAGTCATGAAATGAAGAAACAGTTCCACAGTTATGTATGGGTACAAATCTGTTTAGATTTATTTTGAGTTTTACTTGTACCCATTCATAACTGTGGATTTGTTTCTCCAATTCATGCGTGGTTTTAAGCAGATCCCCTTGAATGGGAATTTAGAGAACAATCAAGCTGACCTATAAAACAAGTGAAAAATGCCCCGAAGTTTCTTCGGCGCAATCGAGTTTTCTGTTCAGCCGCGGCCAAAGAAACTCAGCCACGGTCCGGTGGTGGGGTGGCCTGTGTTGTAGGTACCTATAGCGGTGCCAGAAGTACGATCATGGCTAACTTTAACCTTAATAAAATAAAATAAAAAAAACTACTGAGGCTAGAGGGCCACAATTTGGTATGTTTGATGATTGGAGGGTGGATGATCAACATCCCAATTTGCAGCCCTCTAGCCTCAGTAGTTTTTAAGACCTGAGGGCGGACAGAAAAAAGTGCGGACGGACAGACAAAGCCATCTCAATAGTTTTCTTTTACAGAAAACTAATAAATGCGACTTAGAAAGTACTGAATCTGTTAAATTTCTGTAACCATCTCTTTTTTTTGGATGCTAGATACTAATTACTGACAAAATTTAGAAAGCTCAGTCTATCCATTCAAGAACATTCAGGAACTGGGTTTGGTTTCCCTTCAGTCGAAACTGACTCGAATTTTAGAGCGAAGATTGTGACAAAGCAGTGTCTCGGGTGACACACAGACTGACATTCTGTCACTGTTGAGAAAGAAGCTGGCTCAAAAAAAACGCTGAATAACCCCAAATGCACAGATGCTAAGCTGATTAAGCTTTGTGATTCATAATTTTATGATTTTACATCTCTAACTTTTTAGGCTCTTGCCCAGTTTGTCGCTTTGAACGTAATAGGAATGACTTGTTCCACTTACATCAGATTAGTAGCTCTGTTGTTTTATCATTTAAAGGTATTTGAAGACAACGAAAGACTTGTAATCATTTCCTTTACTATTTTTTTCTTTTTTCAAGTTAGGAAACTTAGCCCAAACATTATGCTTCAAAACTTGGGCAATTAAATTTTATTTATTTTATTAACAGAGGTTCGAGAACAGTGTAAACAGGAGAGATTATAGTGGGGAGAAGCGAAAGCATTTTCTTAGATAATTTTATAATATTATTATTTTTTAAGGTTATTTTTATAAGATATTTTATCGTATAAGATTTCATGATTTTAGGAGCACTGCTGCCCTACAAGTAATGCTGAGTTATTGATAATTAAACATCATGTGACCAATTTGCCTTGTAAAAGCATTATTTCAGAGATGCACACATAATTGCCCAGATGTGTCGTAATGTGGTAGCATTTATTACAGAATGTTATACGATTGACGCTAAATGGTATATAATGCTTCTCTGATCTGACTTATTTGTGATAAATAACGTTAAAATTTATATTGTGCTTTTTCATTTCCACAGGTAACGAAGCCAGATTGTATAATACAGTACATGGAGAGATAAGTAAGTGATTTTATCATTTGTATTTTATTTTTTTATTGATAAGTTTTCTAGCATTTTGATATTGGGGAGATATTTTCACATTCTGTCTGTGTTGCTGATGTTTCATTTGTCTAGGGGGTGTGCACGCACTGGCATTTGTCTAGGGTGTGTGTACTTTTGAATTTGCCTAGGTTGTGTGCATACTCTTGCATTTGTCTAGGATATATTTATACTCTTGCATTTGTCTAGGATATGTGCATACTCTAGCATTTGTCTAGGATATGTGCATACTCTTTCATTTGTCTAGGATATGTGCATACTCTTTCATTTGTCTAGGATATGTGCATACTCTAGCATTTGTCTAGGATATGTGCATACTTTTGCATTTGTTAAGGATATGTGCATACTTTTCCATTTGTCTAGGGGTGTGCGCTCTTGCACTTGTCTAGGATATGTGCACACTCTTGCATTTGTCTAGGATATGTGCATACTCTTGCATTTGTCTAGGGTATGTGCATACTCTAGCATTTGTTTAGGATATGTGCATACTTTTGCATTTGTTAAGGATATATGCATACTTTTCCATTTGTCTAGGGGGTGTGCGCTCTTGAATTTGTCTAGGATATCTGCATACTCTTACATTTCTCTAGGGGATATGCATAGTGTTGCATTTGTCTAGAACATGTGCTTACTCTTGCATTTGTCTAGGGGGGTGTGCACTCTTGCATTTGTCTAGGATATGTGCACACTGTTGCATTTGTCTAGGGGGTGTGAGTAATCTCGCATATGTCTAGGATAAGTGCACACTCTTGCATTTGTCTAGGGGGTGAGCACTCTTGCATTTGTCTAGTATATGTGCATACTCTCTTATTAGTCTAGGGGGATGCAATCTTGGGTTTGTCTAGGATATGTGCATACTCTTGCATTTATCTAGGGGATGTGCATACTCTTGCATTTGTCTAGGATATGTACATACTCTTGCATTTGTCTAGGGAGTGTGCACTCTTGCATTTGTCTCGGATATGTGCACACTCTTGCATTGGTCTAGGGGGTGTGAGTAATCTCGCATATGTCTAGGATAAGTGCACACTCTTGCATTTGTCTAGGGGGTGAGCACTCTTGCATTTGTCTAGTATATGTGCATACTCTCTTATTAGTCTAGGGGGATGCAATCTTGAGTTTGTCTAGGATATGTGCATACTCTTGCATTTATCTAGGGGATGGGCATACTCTTGCATTTGTCTAGGATATGTACATACTCTTATATTTGTCTAGGGGGTATGCCCTCTTGCATTTGTCCAGGAAATGTGCATACTCTTGCATTTGTCTTGGATATGTGCATACTCTTGCATTTGTCTTGGATATGTGCATACTCTTGTATTTGTCTAGGGGTATGCACTCTTGCATTTGTCTAGGATATGTGCATACTCCTGCATTTGTGTAGGGGATGTGTACTCTTGCATTTGTGTAGGGGATGTGTACTCTTGCATTTGTCTAGGATATGTGCATACTCTTGTATTTGTCTAGGGGTATGCCCTCTTGAATTTGTCCAGGAAATGTGCATACTCTTGCATTTGTCTTGGATATGTGCATACTCTTGCATTTGTCTTGGATATGTGCATACTCTTGTATTTGTCTAGGGGGTATGCACTCTTGCATTTGTCTTGGATATGTGCATACTCTTGCATTTGTCTTGGATATGTGCATACTCTTGCATTTGTCTTGGATATGTGCATACTCTTGCATTTGTCTTGGATATGTGCATAATCTTGCATTTGTCTTGGATATGTGCATACTCTTGCATTTGTCTTGGATGTGTGCATACTCTTGCATTTGTCTTGGATATGTGCATACTCTTGCATTTGTCTTGGATATGTGCATACTCTTGTATTTGTCTTTGGGGTATGCACTCTTGCATTTGTCTTGGATATGTGCATACTCTTGCATTTGTCTAGGATATGTGCATACTCTTGTATTTGTCTAGGGGGTATGCCCTCTTGCATTTGTCCGGGAAATGTGCATACTCTTGTATTTGTCTTGGATATGTGCACACTCTTGCATTTATCTTGGATATGTGCATAGTCTTGCATTTGTCTTGGATATGTGCATAGTCTTGCATTTGTCTTGGATATGTGCATGGTCTTGCATTTGTCTAAGTATGTACATACTCTTGCATTTGTCTAGTATATGTGCATACTCCTGCATTTGTGTAGGGGATGTGTACTCTTGTATTTGTCTAGGATATGTGCATACTCTTGTATTTGTCTAGGGGGTATGCACTCTTGCATTTGTCTAGGAAATATTCATACTCTTGCATTTGTCTTGGATATGTACATACTCTTGCATTTGTCTAGGATATGTACATACTCTTGCATTTGTCTAGGTATGTACATATTCTTGCATTTGTCTGGGGAGTGTGCACTCTTGCATTTGTCTAGGATATGTGCATACTCTTGCTATTATCTAGCATTTGTCTAAGATATGTGCATACTCTTGCATTGTCTGGGATATGTGCATGCTTTTGCATTTATCTTGGATATGTGCATACTCTTGCATTTGTCTTGGGTGTGTGTACTCTTTCATTTTTCTAGGATATGTGCATATTCTTGCATTTGTCTAGGAGGTGTGCATACTCTTGCATTTGTCCGGGATATGTGCATACTCTTTCATTTGTCTAGGTATGTGCATAGTCTTGCATTTGTCTGGGATATGTCCATAGTCTTGCATTTGTCTAGGGGTGTGCATACTCTTGCACAGTATTTGTCTAGGATATGTGCATAATCTTGCATTTGTCTTGGATGTGAGTAATCTTGCATTTGTCTAGAATATGTGCACACTCTTGCATTTGTCTAGGTGTGTGCACTTTTGCATATGTCTAGGATATGTGCATACTCTTGCATTTGTCTAGGGGTTTGCACTCTTGCATATGTCTAGGATATATGTATACTTTTGCATGTGTCTAGGATATGTGCATACTCTTGCATATGTGTAGGGGGTGTGCATACTCTTGCATTTGTCCAGGATATGTGCATACTCTTGCATTTGTCTAGGGGGTGTGCACACTTGCATTTGTCTAGGGGGTGTGCACTCTTACATATGTCTAGGATATGTGCATACTCTTTCATTTGTCTAGGATATGTGCATACTTTTGCATTTGTCTAGGATATGTCCATACTCTTGCATTTGTCTAGGATATGTGCATACTCTTGCATTTGTCTAGGGGCTGTGCATTCTACATTTGTCTAGTATATGAACTTCTGAGAGCGAGTTTCAGTTCATCGCCACATTTTTGGTACGATGGCTGCAGAGAGAACACTCTTCTAGAAAGATTTCCTTACAGTAACCAGCTGCCTCAGAAAACTTTCAGATTCATTCTTTTCGACTTTAGAATGATGCCTTCAATAGCTGGGGTTTTACGTGCTAACTTCGGCTGTTAAAAGTGTTGCTAAAAATACTGAAAAGGACTTCTAGTCCATTTGAGGCTTGCATAACTGGCCGATGCTAAGAGCTTCCCTGCATAACACATCATCAGTAATGGACACAGATTTTCGCACAGCATCCTCAAACATTTTCTGTCATCACCAACACTTTATCTCACACTTGTTGCCAAAAGTTTTGCAGTTTAAAGGACATTACACTTGATACTCTTAAATCTTTTTCTCTTGAGTTTGGAAGCTGCAGCTGCTGGGATACGCCAGCTGTATTTCTGAAAAGTACCTGGCAGAGGTATAAGTCTAGCAAAATAGTTAAGATTATGTGATTCTGTCTCACTGTCAGTTTAGTTTTCTTGTAATTATGAACCAAATATAGGATTAAGCAAGTAAGAAATGTGCCGAAGTTTCTTCAGTGCAATCGAGTTTTCTGTACGGCATATAATGCAGTATGAAACTCTCAGCCACGGTATATGAAACTCTCAGCCGTGGCCGCCATTAAACTTTCAGTCACGGCCCGGTGGTGGCCTGTGTTGTTGGCACCCATAGCGGTGCCAGACGCACAATCATGGCTAACTTTAACCTGAAATTAAATAAAAACTACCTAGGCTAGAGGGCTGCAATTTGTTATGTTTGATGATTGGATGGTGGATGATCAACATCCCAATTTGCAGCCCTCTAGTCTTAGTAGTTTTTAAGATCTGAGGGCGGACAGACAAATAGTTGTCTTTTACAGAAGGCTAAAAATAGAACCAGGGAGTTTCACAGCGCACTTTCCCTCTCTCAGTCATTTTTCCACGCTGATTATGTATGAAAGAGATATATATAATTTGAGGCAAATGAGTCATCTCTGCTGCCCAGTTGATACTCCTTATGTCCAGACCTGGGGGTAGACCTTATAGCCAAAACTCCCAATAGTGTAGTGCTAGCCTACAGGAGAAGTCTTTGCACAGTCATGCATTTCAGCTATGTCGCTTTATGAGACGTTCTGACAAACGTTCCGATTTAACTTTCAATTATTTTTCTTTCAAGTGGTCACCTTATTCTTTGGAATCTCGATTTTCAAGGGCTCATTTTCTAAATAATAATAATAATAATAATAATAATAATAATAATAATAATAATAATAATAATAATAATAATAGCTCTTCAGCTGTTGACATTCAAGTATAGAGCAGCTTCCATTTTTAGTAAATGGCATTTTCGTTAACTGAAAAATGTGAATGCGGCGTGAAAAAGAATAATAATTTGTTTAACGGTAAACATGCAGAATTGAAAGGTATCCCAAACAAAGAGATATTGCAGTCCAGTGGCATGGAAACTCTTTGTTATGAGAAAAAAAAAAAAAAAAAAATATATATATATATATATATATATATATATATATATATATATATATATATATATATATATTTCTCATATATACATATATATACTGTATATATACATGTACATATACATATAAATATACATACATACACACAAACACACACACATATATATACACATATATATATATATGGGTGTGTGTATATATTATTAATGTCGAGCAGTTATAATTCAGAGAATATTCAAGATAAATGAATAAATAATTATATTTCATTAAACATTTTAATAAATAACAGTAATCATCAAGGCACTAATTACTTGTAATTAGCCTTTCGTAAACTGAAATAACCACGTTAATATATCTTAAAAGATCCGACATCTTTCATTTGCCATAATACCCAAAAAGATTTTTTTATTACTAAAAGTCCTTAAAACTTCCTATTTGTTCAGTTAAATCCCCCAGTGACAAGCACTGGGTACAAACAAGTTGTCAGAGGTTGAAATCTTGATTTTGCAAGCACGGCGAATTAGAGCCAGACATCTTTTCTATTATGAATATATTCACTTCAAATTGCAGCCCCCAAAAAAAAATAGAAAGAGCATCAAGCAACTAATTGGTCATCTATCTTTGCCGTTTCTGTCACCCTGACATTTAGAATTATTCAAAAGCCTGGCTGTACAAACAGTCAACTGATGCTCGTGACATTTCTCCTTTGAGCCATTTCGGTTGCAATGAGCGAGCCTCTGTCTGCCAGCTGCAGAATGAGCAGTTGCAAAACCAGAGGAGTCAAGCGGTGGTAAATCGGGGTGGTGTTGGTGATGATGACGCAGATCGAATATTTTGTAAAGTGCCAATCGTTTCCTTTTTTGCTCGAGCACCTACACAAAACTGCACTCGGGCTTTTCTTAGAAATTGTTTCCTCTATATCCTTGGCCACATTCATAAGAGCCCTGTTCATCTCGTGTTCTCCTCTTCTTCTTCTTCTTATTTTCAAACAATTTTCATTTTAATTACACTAAACCTTTGATTTTACATCCTCTTCGTGAGCCCCTTCCACTCTGGTTTCTCGAACAGTAGTTACTTTTTTGTCCTTTTTCCCCAATAGTCACTAAAGTACACTATAGTATAGTGTATTATGATTTGGAGGTACAGTATCTTCTCTAAGTCCGTTCACAACTATATTCGAGAATCAGTGCTCGCCTATTAGAAATAGCTAAATAGCTGCCATCTTTTTTCAGGTTTCAATCAGATAATTTTCAAATATACCTCGTCCTCATTCCATCCACCAACACCATTTCAACTAACCTGTACAAACAAATAATCTAAATAGAGTAACTTTTAAAACTAGCTGCCATTTTTTATCATATTTCAATCAGATAATGACCAGTTATACCTTCAGCCACTCTTGTTCTCATTCCATCCATCAACACCATTTGAACTAATCTGTACAAAAAGTAATCTAAATACAGAAAATATTAAAACTGGCTGCCATTTTTGTTGATGTCTCAAACTGATAATGATCAAGTATACCTTCAGCCACTCTCGTTCTCATTCCATCCATCAACACCATTTCAACTAACCTGTACAAACAAATGATCTAAATAGAGTAACTGTTAAAATTAGCTTCCATTTTGGCTCATATTTCAATCAGATAATGACCAGTTATACCTTCATCCACCCCTATTCTCATTCCATCTATCAGCACCATTTCAAGTAACCTGCACAAACAAATAATCTAAATTGAGAAACTATTAAACCTAGCTGCCATTTTTTGTTGATGTTTCAAGTAGATAATGATCAAATATACCTTCAGCCACAGCTGTTCTCATTCCATCTATCACCGCCATTTGAACCAGTCCACCACAAACAAAGAATCTAAATAGAGAAACTTTTCCATCACCATTTTGCTCTTCCATGAATATTTTTCAAGGTTTTTCTCTCTTTTAACAACGAGTAAAGAGACTTTCACTTCACCATTCCACAAAGCTGTTTCCATACCTATTCACACCTGGCAATTTAAACCTACCATCCACGCGCCGTTCCTTTGCCTATTACTTTACCTCTACAGTCCAATCACCCATCACACTACTACTACTGCCACTGCACTTTCACCCTCTCTAAACCCAGGCAGGCAGGCAGGCACACATGCAAACTCTCACAGAAACTTCCTTTTTTTTTGTAATTTCACACATTCTCTATGACCTGAGCCTTTCTCTTACGATTCAGTGTATTTGGTAAAGAAATGCCTAGCTTCTCTCCTTAAAAATATCTATCATTCGTTTCTTACTTCTTAAAACTTAATGTGTGTTTTCTCTAGTGTGTATGTGTGCGTTTGGGTGCGTGTGTGGTTTTACTATATAAAAAGGCTATAGGTGTTATTTACAGTAGTCCTGTTAGAGAACAGTTGTTGTCTTTGACAAAAAATCATAGAGAGAGGCTCATCTGTTATTTGGGCTGCAGGCGTTGCTTCCCATATCTGAAATAGATCTATACATGTGAATGTATGCGTGTATAACATATGTGTGTGCATGGATTACATATGAATGTGTATATATGAATATGAAATATGTCTATTATTAATTAAACATATATGTGTGTGTGAATGTTATTATAATAAAAAAAAAAGAGAATGT
>NC_089748.1:31512345-31514845 GCF_040412425.1 Macrobrachium rosenbergii
GTGTTTAGTTTGACAAAGAAATGTGATGCTCTCGTATTTACTTTGACAAAAAAATGTGAAGCTGTCGTGTTTAGTTTGACAAAGAAATGTGAGGCTCTCGTGTTTAGTTTGACAAAGAAATGTGATGTTCTCGTGTTTAGTTTGACAAAGAAATGTGATGCTTTCGTGTTTGGTTTGACAAAGAAATTTGATACTCTCGTGTTTAGTTTGACCAAGAAATTTGATGCTGTCGTGTTTAGTTTGACAAAAGAAATGTGATGCTCTTGTATTTAATTTGACAAAGAAATGTGATGCTCTCGTGTTTAGTTTGACAAAGAAATGTGATGCTCTCGTATTTACTTTGACAAAAAAATTTGATGCTTTTAGTTTGACAAAGAAATGTGATGCTCTTGTGTTCAGTTTAGCAGAGAAATGTGATGTTGTCGTGTTTAGTTTGACAAAGAAATGTGATGCTCTCGTGTTTAATTTGACAAAAAATGTGATGCTGTCGTGTTTAGTTTGACAAAGAAATGTGATGCTCTCGTGTTTAGTTTGACCAAGAAATGTGATGCTCTAGTGTTTAGTTTGACAAAGAAATGTGATGCTCTCGTGTTTAGTTTGACCAAAAAATATGATGCTTTCGTGTTTAATTTGACAAAGATATGTGATGCTGTCGTGTTTAGTTTGACAAAAATGTGATGCCGTCGAGTTTACTTTGACAAAGAAATGTGATGATCTCGTGTTTAGTTTGACAAAGAAATGTGATGCTCTCGTGTTTAATTTGACCAAGAAATGTGATGCTCTCGTGTTTAGTTTGACAATGAAATGTGATGCTCTCGTGTTTAGTTTGACAAAGAAATGTGATGCTCTCGTGTTTAATTTGACCAAGAAATGTGATGCTCTTGTGTTTAGTTTGACAAAGAAATGTGATGCTCTCGTGTTTCGTTGGACCAAGAAATGTGATGCTCTCGTGTTTAGTTTGACCAAGAAATGTGATGCTCTCGTGTTTAATTTGACCAAGAAATGTGATGCTCTCGCGTTTAATTTGACCAAGATATGTGATGCTCTCGTGTTTAGTTTGACAAAGAAATATGATGCTCCCGTGTTTAGTTTGACAAAGAAGTGTGCTGCTCTCGTGTTTAATTTAACAAAGAAATGTGATGCTCTCGTGTTTAGTTTGACCAAGAAATGTGATGCTCTCGTGTTTAGTTTGAAAAAGAAATGTGATGCTCTCGTGTTTAGTTTGACAAAGAAATGTGATGCTCTAGTGTTTAGTTTGACCAAGAAGTTTGATGCTCTCGTGTTTAGTTTGAAAAAGAAATGTGATGTTGTCTTGTTTAGTTTGAAATAGAAATGTGATGCTCTCGTGTTTAGTTTGACAAAGAAATGTGGTGCTCTCGTGTTTAGTTTGACAAAGAAATGTGGTGCTCTCGTGTTTAGTTTGACAAAGAAATGTGATGTTCTCGTTTAAAGTTGACAAAGAAATGTGATGCTGTCGTGTTTAGTTTGACCAAGAAGTGTGATGCTCTCGTGTTTAGTTTGACCAAGAAATGTGATGCTCTCGTGTTTAGTTTGACAAAGAAGTGTGATGTTCTCGTGTTTAAGTTGACAAAGAAATGTGATGCTGTCATGTTTAGTTTTACCAAGAAATGTGATGCTCTCTTGTTTAGTTTGACAAAGAAATGTGATGCTCTCGTGTTTATTTTGACAAAGAAATGTGATGCTGTTGTGTTTAGCTTGACAAAGAAATGAAATGCCAAGGTATGACGCCTATAATCGATGTGGAGAAATACAAACATACTTTCTTGGTAGGTTAAACTGTATATTTATATATATATATATATATATATATATATATATAGAGATATAGAGAGAGAGAGAGAGAGAGAGAGAGAGAGAGAGAGAGAGAGAGAGAGAGAGAGAGAGAGAGAGAGATGCATGCTCATATTTTTTATACTTATTATTAAAAGAACTTTTTCAAGCCAGACCTTACCTTCAGAATCCTCTGTGACAGCTGACGCCAGTGTTATCCATCCCAAAACGCACAGAGTCCTTAGCAGTGCCATCATCATTAAAAAACAATTGAGTTTTTTTTCTAAATCCCTTGTTTTTTCTACTCTGCGTTCACTAGAATAAAACAATTCATGGAGAAACCACTCACTTTCCCAATTTCAAAACAAGATCATTTTTTTTTTCTTTCTTTCAAATTCTTAGCCTTATTTTTTTGGAGGGGCCACTTTGTCTAGGGTGAATGATAATAATAATAACTATTTCTAACTATTTCTTTCTCTGCAATGAACAACTGAACATCAGTTCACCTCGATAAGACTTAAAAAAATAAAAAACGACATAGAAGTTCAATTTCTCTTAATATGCATCTTTCTTTTCGATGACGTCACCTTGCACGTAAGCTTTTAAAGTATATTCCTTTGTTCCTTTGTCATAATGCTTTTTTTTTTTCCTCGTAGGGGGCAAGTGGGGGGTGGTGGGGAACATGGTCATTCATTTAATACACACAGAG